>NW_024732780.1:807263-934783 GCF_018991925.1 Homarus americanus
ACTGTAACAACCTGTTTGGCCAAAGTAAAACCTATTACATTCCTTGCAAGGACTTTATAAATGCAGCCATTTGTATTATTGGGGAGTTCTTGATTAACATCTGTTTAACAGTGCATGAGTTTTAAATGCCACATTGACGTTCCAGGCAGTTGGCAACATTTCCAACGCTAATATTAAGAATATTATGGATCTGGTTGATAAACTCAATAACTTACACATTAATTGTGATTTTAAACTGGTCAGTTTGATGTAACATCACTCTTACAAAGGTCCCAGTTGATGATTTACTGGAGTTCCTCATAGATTCTGGATATTATTTCATTGCTCGCCTCGAAAGATGACCTCATCGAACTCATCAAACTATGTATTAAGGATTGTAAATTTGAATTCAATGGAGAATATTATGCTAAAAATTTGGCATGGCAATGGGTAATCCACTCTCACCTGTATTAAGCAACCTGTACATGGAATTCTTGAAAAGAAAACTATAATATCTTACCACCTTCAGCAGTCTGGTTTAGATATGTAGATGATGTATTATGTCTCTGGCCTAGTAATGAGGACCTAAAAGCATTCCTGCCACAACTTAATAACTTAGCCCCTCGATCAAATTCACTGTGGAATTAAAGCATGACTGTAAATTGCCTTTTCTAGACTGTCTGATCCACAGAATAGGTAACACCTTTAAGTTCAGTATTTATAGAAACCTACTAATGTGTGTTCATACATTCATTATTATTCTGCCCAACATAATAGAGTCAAACAGTCAGTATTTTCAACAATGTTTTACGTGCTTTGAGAATTTGCAGCCCGGAATTCATTGATGAGGAATATAAATATATTGTATCTATAATATTGGCTCAAACCTTAAATACCCTAGATCTTTCATAGACAAATGCCTGAACATTACTAAGAAATCTTTTATAGAACTGATCCCAAGCCCACCCATGACCATAAGAATCTCTTAGTATTACCATTTCACAAAAATTTCTCTAAAATTCCTTTACAACTAAAACCTGGAACGTCAATGTGGCATTTAAAAAGTCATGCACTGTTAAACAAATGTTAATCAAGAACTCCCCTGCAATACAAATGGCTGCATTTATAAAGTCCCTTGCAAGGAATGTAATATGTTTTACTTAGGCCAAACAGGTAAAGATCTTGTAACTAGACTTAAGAACATAAGAACATAAGAATGGAGGAAACTGCAGGGCCTATTACCATACTGGCAGTCCGTTTACACCCAACCCTGTTGCTCATATAAGCATCCAACCTATATTTGAAGCTATTCAGCGTATTCGAGTTAATGGTGATATTTGGTAACTTGTTAAACAACATAAATATAGTGTTAGGAAAGGCCAGGAATCCAAAGCTCTGTTCGTTCATTTGAGGGATAATAAACATTGCATTGACTGGGATAATGCCTCCTCAATATTACCTTGTAATTCAATTTACAGTAGGAACATTATAGAATCTAGTCTCATTAAACATACCGAATCCGTTAACATGAATTTGAGTAACGGTATGTACAAATTGGACAATTTTGTAATTAAGAAGATTTGTACAACAATATATGTATATATATGTATATATATGTATATATATATATGTATATATATGTATATATGTCTATATATATGTATATATTTATATATATATATATATATATATATATATATATATATGTATATATATATACATATATATGTACATATGTATATATACATATATGTATATATATATGTATATATATATATGTATATATATATGTATATATATATATATATATATATATATATGTATATATATATATATATATATATATATATATATATATATATATATATATATATATATGTATATATATATATATATATATATGTATATATATATATGTATATATATATATGTATATATATATATGTATATGTATATATATATGTATATATATATATGTATATATATATATGTATATGTATATATATATGTATATATATATGTATATATATATATGTATATGTATATATATATGTATATATATATGTATATATATATATATGTATATATATATATATGTATATATATATATATATGCTGATAACCACAAGGAAGGAAGAAAACACGAAGTTCCCAAGCGCTTTCGTGTAATTCGCTTCTTCGGGGGTGAGTACAGACTAAGGAGAAGTACTAAACAAGTTATATATATACAGAGGAGGGTGAGATCATATATTCATTATTATTCTGCCCACCATAATAGAGTCAAACAGTCAGTATTTTCATCAATGTTTTTACGTGCTTTGAGAATTTGCAGCCCGGAATTCATTGATGAGGAATATAAATATATCTATAAGTACCCTAGATCATTCATAGACAAATGCCTTAACATTACAAAGAAATCTTTCTATAGAACCGATCCCAAGCCCACCCATGACCATAAGAATCTCTTAGTATTACCATTTCACAAAAATTTCTCTCAAATTCCTTTACAACTATAAACCTGGAACGTCAATGTGGCATTTAAAAACTAATGCACTGTTAAACAAATGTTAATCAAGAACTCCCCCAACAATACAAGTGGCTGCATTTATAAGGTTCCGTGCAAGGAATGTACTATATTTTACTTAGGCCAGACAGGTAAAGATCTTGTAACTAGACTTAAACAATACAGTATAAGTATAGTGTTAGGACAGGCCAGGAATCCAAAGCTCTGTTTGTTCATTTGAGGGATAATAAGCATTGCATTGACTGGGATAATGCTTCCTCAATATTACCTTGTAATTCAATTGACAGTAGGAACATTATAGAATCTAGTCTCATTAAACATACTGAACCGGTCAACATGAATTTGAGTAATGGTATGTACAAATTGGATAATTTCGTAATTAAGAAGATTTGTAACCAGGTGAGAAGGTTGGGTCAGCTTACCCTCTGACCTGACTACAGACCGCTGCAGTGCTTTTTTGAAGATTAGTAGGGTCATTACCTATACCTGACCATTGTGGACTTGATCTCACCCTCCTCTGTATATATATATATATATATATATATATATATATATATATATATATATATATATATATATATATATATATATATATATATATATATATGTAATATTCAGAAATTTCAGAGTAATTTCAAATGCCCCGCCATTAGCGATACTGAGCGTTCAAGGTCATCTGAGGGGAGAGAGCGCTGCCTGCTCATAGCGAGAGATTGCGGAACTAGGCCTATATGATATTAAATGTAATTTACCGAATTAATAATGATGCGATTCATGAAGTAAGGGACTATTATTGAATTTGAAATTATTATAGATCATTTATCAGTCTGAATAATGTTACGGGTGTCCCAAGGAGTTATTAGTTAGGCGGAAAATATGTCACGTAGGCATAAGCTAACGCCTTGACAGGACGCGACGCTGGCTGGCCCTCAGTCGCTGGGAGCATTCAGACAAAACAAGACGTCCCTGCGCGTCCGTCACAGGAATAGTCACGTGGCCTAGTCACCTGTGCTGCGCTATTGCAGTATAACAAGTAAGTCTCATTCGATCTCAGACAGGGTTAGATAGGGCAGTGGTAAAGTAAACTAGAGCTAACAGTGAGTTCATTTCAGGGTTTCCGTCAGAACCCACTTGACTGGAGTTGACCTGAGTTGACTGGAGTTGACTGGAGTTGACTGCGAGAGATTGACTGCCGTTTGAGACTGCCGTTGATGATTGAGGGTGGCGATTGTCGCCATTGGACCGATCAGTGTAGGCCTGTCACTGTTTAGCGGGGTAGCAAAGGATCTCTTGAGTGAACGAGTGCTCCCGACAACTAAAACGACGGGACCGGCATCAGCAGTGGGTGATCAGTTCTTACCACTCGGGTGCACAACACCACATGTCCCGAGCAGCTTAGTGAAACCCTCTTGCTAACGGGAAGCTAAAGTTTCTCTCAACTGTACAAGGTCTGATTGGCTCACTCCCTTCCGCTTTATGGACGCACTGGGAGTACACTGAGGCTATCTGAGTAAACTAATGGTCACACACTGAGACCGTGAGTCTAGGTCTCTAGGAGATACCTAGAGGAACATCTTCCCTCCCTTATTACGGGTGTAGTTAACACCATTCCTCAGATTGATATTATCTTGACGTGTGTAGTTTAATAGTTCCTAAATAATTTTGATAGTATTGTTTTTGAATGTTTGTGCCATTAAGTGGAACCAGAGTGATACTGTGATTTGATTCTTTTAATGCATCTAATTGTTCTTCATAATTCTGATCTCAGGTATAACCTTGTTCCCCAGAGTAGTGGTTAAGTTAGGTTAGGAAGTGTGCATCTGTTGGGGTGCTATAATTTTGTTGAAAGCCCTTAAGGCCTATTCATTGTAGAGTAGTTAATTTCTTATTTTTTAATACCATTTCCTAAGTGACTGATATTATTTTGTGAAAGCCCTTAAGGCCTGTTTCATGTGTGCAAGCAACATTCCTTAATACTTCAAATTTATTGTTGCCTGAGTTTCTAATAATTTCTATATCATGTATAACTTTTATTCCCCAGAGTAGTGTTTTAAGTTCAAGTTAAGAGGTGCGCATATTGGTGTACCATTATTTGATTGTGTTTGTAGTGTTGGAGGGAATATAAGTGTCTAAATTTTACAGTGTGTCTCATTCATCCCAGTCACAGACGCTATCCTTCCACGGGTCACGGACAATTCATTTTGTTTAGTAGATTTAAGTGTTCTTGTGCTGGTTCGGGATTTTTCTCAAAGGGGCGCTTCCACTGCCATTACCATCTATTAATTTTTAATAAACCCCAAGTCAAGTGAGAAATTAAAGTCCAGTAAATTCCGACCGGTTACATATATATATAATGCACACAAGGGGGGGGGACATAACCGCCTGTTCCACATAAGGAGGAGTAAAAGCGAGCTCGGCCCAAATTCTATAACGGGTTACGAACATCGTAAGTGCTTAAAAGTTCATAAACTCCTGCTGTGGTGATTCACTGAAGATTTACGAAGTCCACAACTTGATTTAAAATGGCTGACTTTCCTTCATAACTTAAGGTGACTTTTGAGATCTCGTGTGTGTATATATATATATATATATATATATATATATATATATATATATATATATATATATATATATATATATATATATATATATATATATATATATATATATATATATATATATATATATACTTCATTTTTAGTCCTTATAACACGCGGACTTTGAACATATAATCATCGACCTCACCAGCACGGCGCCATCAGCTGATGAACAGGCTTTGTGTGAAATATAACATAGTCTAGACCTGCTTTTAGTGTCTTTGTGGCATGGTCGGTAGCGTTCCCTGGTCCCACACAGTAGGTCGAGGGTTCGAGTCCTGGCTGGTGAGGTCGTTGATTATATGTTCAAAGTCCGCATGTTATATGGACTAAAAATGAAGTATATATATATATATATATATATATATATATATATATATATATATATATATATATAATAAATCTTGTGATGCTACAGTGGACTATTATATCAATAGCCTCGTAACATCTCTTGTGGATAGTGAACACATTCTGGATAGTTGCCAGTGAGGAGAAAGTTGTGGCTTATGGTTTCTTTCGTCAGCTCATCCAGCACAATATTCTGTGCCCTAGCATATCGGAATAAAACACTGAAATAATTAGAAACAAGTGTTACTTAGCAGCCATCAGTAAAATGAAACATTTAATTTTTTGTCTGATGAGCGATATTCGTTTAAGTGGCTATGTAGTGCATTTCCCTTAAATTAAAATCGTGTTCAAAGAATAGGCCGAACTATACATAAAGTAGGTAGTACAGTAGTGTAATCTATCTGTATAACAGCTTTTCGACTGTCGTGAATATCACCGGGATGTGATAAATTAGTTCAAAAGATCATCGCACTTGTAAACCCAGGTAAACATGTAGTTTTCTGAAGGGTGAATGACTGAACAGTTATTTGGATATCACAAAATGCATTGCTGTCTCGATTTTGGAGGAACGAAAATCAGTAGTATACTGTACAGTACAGTTTCAATGAGAGATAGCCCCACCCTCGTGGCAGGATACCTATCGAAGTGTTCCAACAATATCGATAAGCGCACCCGTTAATTTATTATTGAGTACACAAAGGCTAATGTATAAGAAGGGAACCCATACCTCTACTCTAGGGGTAATCTGACCTGTTATCAGTGGCGGCTCGTGCATAGGGCTGCAGAGCTGCAGTCCCCCCAGACACTCACTGCCAGGCGTATGATTCCTTTAGAGAGACAACTGAATAATACACTACCAACAAATATATCATTTTATATGTTATTTAATTATTTTCAATACGTTGCTAAGTGAATTTTCATTAAAATCAGACCAAAATTTAAGTTACTTTCATAGTTGCTGTCAATGCTGTACGATTCATGTCTGTTGTTAATTGGCGCCGCCGCCGCCGCACTTGAAGCAGCTCAGTCTCGTACAACGTGTGGACGGTGTGGTTAAATCGTGCTTTCTTTAATTACCCTTTGACGATGGAAAATCGAGTGAAGTATTTGCAAAACATCAACTTTTCCCAGCTGACATTAAATGAAAAGACTGAAATCAAAGCAAGAGGAAGACCTACACCAGTTTTATCCATTCAACAGAACAGTACAAGCAGGAACAAAGAATATACACGCCAGTTTAACATCAGTGTTTATCAGAAATGTGAATGGCTCTGTGGTTGTGACGAGGCAAATACCTTATTCTGCTTTCCATGCTTATTGTTTGGTGGGGACTCGGCATGGACGAAAAGTGGTGTGACTGACTTGAGGCATTTGCCACAGAAAATAGTGAAACATGAGCAGTCAGCCAAATAGTAATAAACAATTTTGCTACATCAAAGAGCAGACGCGCGGACTTTATTTTCAAGTAATACATGGTGAATGACAGACTGTCTGCTTTAGCAGTGATATCCATTGAAAATAAAATGATAACAGAAATAAAGGATTTTAATGAAATAGTAATAAACAATTTTGCTACATCGAAGAGCAGACACGCCGACTTTTTATTTTCAATCACCACCTCGGCCATCCCTTCTACCACCAACACTACTACCATGCCCTGGGAATTCGTGGACATCAACTACAACTCATACCTGAGGTAGGTCAAATTTGTGTATCCTACTGTTGTGTGAGGCTTGCAGTCCCTCCATTTTATTTTTCACGAGCCGCCACTGTATATATATATATATATATATATATATATATATATATATATATATATATATATATATATATATATATATATATATATATATATATATATATATATATATATATATATTGTTACGAGTTGGGGATTTTGAATATAGTTAAAAGTCTACCCAGATCCCAACAGGCAACAACAAAACAAAACAAAGACAATCGGACTATAAAAGGGTAGACAAAGGATGGGAGTTTTTGTTGTGTATAATAAAGTACCATAAATTCCTTAACAAAATATTCAGCTTTCTATAATTTACCCTTAACCATACTTAACCTAAACATTAACAGTATATACATATTGTTACGAACCCCGCCACCAATTGTCATGATCTACCTACCCAGCACTATGAACCACGCCATCTATTGTCCTGATCTACCTACCCAGCATCATGAGCAACGCCATCTAGGGACGAAACCCGAGTATGACTACTCTTAGTTACCACTCCGGGGTTTCCTTTCTCCATATCCTGGTTGTTGCGTCACCTCCTCCAAGTCTTCTTCATAAGCTCCAGTTCGATGAGAGTTCAGTTCACTCTGGGAAGTGACCACAGGATCACCTATCCTGGAAACCTACGGCACAGTGACTACCTACCACCGTCTTCAATACTCAGCCTTACTCGTCAGCCAT
The DNA here is from genome assembly GCF_018991925.1 of Homarus americanus. NCBI lineage: Eukaryota > Metazoa > Arthropoda > Malacostraca > Decapoda > Nephropidae > Homarus > Homarus americanus. Next base: position 815,140 of record NW_024732780.1, read on the forward strand.
CTCCGCTCCTCACTTAAGTATTTGTAATCTTATATTGCCCCCCCGCGTCCACTTGCTTCAAGTTATTGTATGTTGTATTAATATGTATATACTGTTAATGTTTAGGTTAAGTATGGTTAAGGGTAAATTATAGAAAGCTGAATATTTTGTTAAGGAATTTATGGTACTTTATTATACACAACAAAAACTCCCATCCTTTGTCTACCCTTTTATAGTCCGATTGCCTTTGTTTTTGTTGTTGTTGCCTGTTGGGATCTGGGTAGACTTTTAACTGTACTCTAAATCCCCAACTCGTAACAATATTTATACAACATACAATAATTTTGAAGCAAGGTGGAGATGGGAGGCAATATAAGATAACAGATACTTAAGTGCAGTGCTGAGATGGCTGACGAGTTAGGCTGAGTATTGTAGAAGACGGTAGGTAGTCACTGTGCCGTAGATTTCCAGGAAGGTGATCCTGTGGTCACTTCCTAGAGTCAACTGAACTGTCATCGAACTGGAGCTGATGAAGAAGACTTTGAGGAGGTGACGCAACAACCAGGATATGGAGAAGGGAAACCCCGGAGTGGTAACTAAGAGTAGTCATACTCGGGTTTCGTCCCTAGATGGCGTTGCTCGTGGTGCTGTGTAGGTAGATCAGGACAATAGATGGCGTGGTTCGTAGTGCTGGGTAGGTAGATCATGACAATTGGTGGCGTGGTTCGTAACAATATATATATATATATATATATATATATATATATATATATATATATATATATATATATATATATATATATATATATATATATATATATATATATATATATATATGGTGATATATGTAGTGATTATGGGTGGTGATATATGTAGTGATGATTACTCAATAAAATAATAACAGTTTAATGCTAGAAAAATATACTTTGCTGTACCGTTGTAGTGAAAAACATGGTGGAACTTACATACACCGTTAATGAACTATTGATGGAAGAAGAAGTTTTGGCGACTGAAAAATGAGACAATGTGGAGCCTCCCGGAGGGTGGCATCCTACCGTTGCCTAGCGGAGCGATTCTGCTAGTGTGTGTGTGTATATATATATATATATATACATATATATATATATATATATATATATATATATATATATATATATATAGAGGTATATCTTGATAAAAACACACGGGAAAAGGGAAATAATGTGTGATTTATCAAGATTTATCTTATCCAATGCTTTCATTGTGATCTACATGATATATATATATATATATATATATATATATATATATATATATATATATATATATATATATATATATATATATATATATATATTTATATATATACAATTCCTTAGTCTTTTCACTACACTTTATGGCGCTCACAACAATTCCACAATACTTGAACACCGATATAATCTTTAGCTGTCACTAGGCTTGTATTTCATACTCTAAGCACTATCATCGTTTGTTAAAAGCGACATATTACCATTACTCTCACCAGTTTTCGCATTGTACAACCATCACGTCATAGAAAATGGGATATGCTACTTTTATTTATTTAATGTTTAAAAAATTTAGCTACTCGGTGCTTGGGTAATAAGGATGTAGACCAGGAAGAGTGTAGTTGACATTCTATCTGTAGTCACAAAGTTCCTTTAACTGACTGACTGACTGATTAGCGAGACAACTTCCACCAGCACGTGCTGCTAACGTTGCCACTACCAAATTGTTTAAGTAACACAGCCCTGTAACTCTTGGTCATCCTTGTTTATGTAACACAACCCTGTAACTCTTGATCATCCTTGTTTATGTAACACAACTCTGTAACTCTTGGTCATCCTTGCTTATGTAACACAGCTCTGTAAATCTTGGTCATCCTTGTTTATGTAACAAATCTGTAACTCTTGGTCATCCTTGTTTATGTAACACAGCCCTGTAACTCTTGCCCTGTAACTCTTGGTCATCCTTGTTTATGTAACACAGCCCTGTATCCTTGTTTATGTAACATAGCCCTCTGACTCTTGGATTTCTTGTTTATTAACTCCTGTGACTCTTGGATATCTTGTTTATGTAACACAGCCCTGTAACTCTTGGTCATCCTTGTTTATGTGACAAAGCCCCGCAGCTCTTGGCTATCCTTGTTTATGTAACACAGTCCTGTAACTCTTGGGCATCCTTGTTTATGTAACAAATCCCTGTAACTCTTGGTCATCCTTGTTTATGTAACAAATCCGTGTAACTCTTGGTCATCCTTGTTTATGTAACACAGCCCTGTGACTCTTGGATATTTTGCTTATGTAACACAGCCCTGTGACTCCTGGATATCTCATTTATGTAACAGTCCGGTGACTCTTGGATATCTTGTTTATGTAACACAGCCCTGTGACTCTTGGATATATTGTTTATGTACACAGCCCTGTAACTCTTGGATATCTTGTTTATGTAACACAGCCCTGTGACTCTTGAATATCTTGTTTATGTAACACAGCACTGTGACTCTTGGATATTTTGTTTATGTAACACAGCCCCGCAACTCTTGGTCATCCTTGTTTATGTAACAAAGCCCTGCAACTCTTGGTCATCCTTGTTTATGTAACAAATCCCTGTAACTCTTGGTCATCCTTGTTTATGTAACAAATCCCTGTGACTCTTGGATATCTTGTTTATGTAACACAGCCCTGTGACTCTTGGCTATGTTGTTTATGTAACACAGCCCTGTAACTCTTGGTCATCCTTGTTTATGTAACACAGCCCTGCAACTCTTGGTATATGTACTTGTAACTCTTATCTTGTTTATGTAACACAGTCCGGTGACTCTTGAATATCTTGTTTATGTAACACAGCACTGTGACTCTTGGATATGTAACACAGCACTGTGACTCTTGGATATTTTGTTTATGTAACACAGCCCCGCAACTCTTGGTCATCCTTGTTTATGTAACAAAGCCCTGCAACTCTTGGTCATCCTTGTTTATGTAACAAATCCCTGTAACTCTTGGTCATCCTTGTTTATGTAACAAATCCCTGTGACTCTTGGATATCTTGTTTATGTAACACAGCCCTGTGACTCTTGGCTATGTTGTTTATGTAACACAGCCCTGTAACTCTTGGTCATCCTTGTTTATGTAACACAGCCCTGCAACTCTTGGTCATCCTGGCTTATGTAACAAAGCCCTGTAACTCATGGTCATCCTTGTTTTTGTAACACAGTCCTGTGACTTTTGGATATCTTGTTTATGTAACACAGCCCTGTGACTCTTGGATATGTTGTTTATGTAACACAGCCCTGTTACTCTTGGTCATCCTTGTTTATGTAACAAAGCCCTGTAACTCATGGTCATCTTTGTTTTTGTAACACAGTCCTGTGACTCTTGGATATCTTGTTTATGTAACACAGCCCTGTGACTCTTGGATATCTTGTTTATGTAACACAGCCCTGTAACTCTTGGTCATCCTTGTTTATGTAACAAAGCCCTGCAACTGTTGGTCATCCTTGTTTATGTAACAAAGCCCTGTAACTCTTGGTCATCCTTGTTTATGTAACACAGTCCTGTAACTCTTGGTCATCCTCTTTTATGTAACAAATCCCTGTTACTCTTGGATATCTTGTTTATGTAACACAGCCCTGTAACTCTTGGTCATCCTTGTTTATGTAACACAGCCCTGCAACTGTTGGTTATCCTTGTTTATGTAACAAAGCCCTGTAACTCTTGGTCATCCTTGTTTATGTAACACAGTCCTGTAACTCTTGGTCATCCTCTTTTATGTAACAAATCCCTGTTACTCTTGGATATCTTGTTTATGTAACACAGCCCTGTAACTCTTGGTCATCCTTGTTTATGTAACACAGCCCCCAACTCTTGGTTATCCTTGTTTATGTAACACAGCCATGTAACTCTTGGTCATCCTTGTTTACGTGACAAAGCCTTGCAACTCTTGGTCATCCTTGTTTATGTAACACAGCCCTGTAACTCTTGGTTATCCTTGTTTATGTAACACAGCCCTGCAACTATTGGTTATCCTTGTTTATGTAACACACAGCTCTAAAACCTCATGGGCGAGGTTCATCATCCCAGAGTACGGATCATACGTAGTTTCATCCCGGGATTAAAGTTATATTTATAATCAAGTGAAAAGTTTCTAAGGCGCCGTAATGAAGATCTTCCCCCCCTGTTCTACTAGCAAATGTCTGCTGTCCTCTTATGGAAGTGTTCACTGTAATCCCATTAACTTCTCCTCTATATTTTCTCATTATTGTCTCATGACAGTTATAAGTGGATGTTTTTTAATTGTCTTTATATAGTCATCAGATATAATGGCTCTATTTAATCCAGTTCCTATATAATCTACAGAGTTCACTGATCAAGTGTTCCTCTGCAGGTCCATTTAGTTTTACCGTGTTATCTAGGTTTCCTTGCTATAAAATTTACTCCTCTCTTTAAACGTCTATACAGTTTTCAGTCCCCCAATGTAGTGTTTTCATAAGGTTTCCTAATCAAGAGTTTCTGCATTGAAAAGTTGTACGATCACCTGATGTTTTTTTCTCCTACATAAAGGATGACAAAACGAATAACATTGATAGTGCTTCAGCATTCAACAAATATATTATTTTACTTGTTAGCCCGAGCAGGCGAGGTCATATATGATCAGAATTTCTGATTCAGAAATATAGTCAGAAGTAGTGTGGATCCATACACGTTGCCCCGACTGATTTTCAGGACAAGTTTTTTATTGTTTGGAGTCTTAGTCACCTGTAAAATACCAGATATTAATCAGTACCTGTTCAACGTCCTCTCTGGCTCAATAATCTAATCCCTTAAAGCCCCTAAGCACGTAGTTATCTATCACTTTGTTACAAGAGATCACATACACTAACGCCCGTATTATTAAACAACATCTTCCCTTAAAGAGGGTCGTCGTGTTTCAACCCGAGTTTAAACTTAGTGAGTCCTGAGGGACACCGCAGTACAGTACTTAACGGGGTCGTGCGGCGGGAAAATTAACTAATTCCAATAAAATTAATTTATAATATTGGAATTAGTTAATTTTACCGCCACACCACTCCGTTAAGTCCCGTAATGCGGTGTCCCTCAGGACTCTAGTTTAAAACACGGGTTGAAACACGACGACCCTCTTCAAGGGAAGATGTTGTTTAATAATACGGTCCTAAGTATCCTCCTGGTGATGCCCAAAGAGGAAAGTTTCATGCTCATTCTCCTACTTCAAAGATTTGTTCACGTTTGTCCGGCGAAATCTTATTATAACACATAGACTAACTTACTAAAGTGAAACAATGACAAGTCTCTACCCCAGGTACGTTTGGGGTCAACACTTTTAGTTTTGAAGTTTAGGAACCGAAATTTTACTTAAGGGTAAGCTCAAGACCCGTGGTTGGTCGAAACTACAGATTGGCCTCCATCCTTTTCTAATACAGTATAATAACTTGAATGTTTTTGATCAAAGTTTGCAGTCTCGTGATCAAATATGCAATGTTTTATTTGGTCATGAATTTCTTTTGTTTGATCGTGTTTCTAAAATTTGTGCAAACTTGATATACTTATTAAAGTCAAACATCTGTTTAGTGAACATACTGGTAACTTCATGAGGTTATCAGAAGTTAGGTTCTTTCGGACCAAATTTACTTATCGTTTATCTAGCATGGTCAAGCGTGTTTTTCCCGCTTTCAACAGTCAGTTAAGTTGACTTCAGGTCTAACCAAAGTTTCTCCATACTGACTTGTAAGAGAACAAGAAAAAATAGAACTAGAATTAAAACGGAAGATGGGTTTTGAAGATACTTTTTGTTTACTACCTTAGCCTCTTAGGTTGCAACAATGCAATTCAAATTTAACTTCTCTTTGTATTATTCTTAAAGTTGAATTAACTCTATCATTATGGTTATCTTTGTATCGAAGGTCCAAGCAATAGACCCCACTAAAATCATCACCTCATTACTATGGAGTATATTGAAAATCATGAAGTATATTTAATTACATAATAGCAAACAAAAAATAAAAATATCAGTTATGCACAAAATAATCATAAAACTAATGACTAAACTAATTTAAATTAACAAACTACCGTGGACAACGTGGTTATCCAACACACGTAACTCATAAACAAGCCAGTTATTTTACAGTGGAATTCTGAAATAGGACTACCCACAATCTCCTAAATCACTATATAATACTTGGTGTTCTTAAAAGTCGAGCAAGCTTTACACGTTATACCACTAGAAATATACAATAGGAGAGGAGATACTTATCTTATAACTGCCAGCCCAATACTTAAGTCACCAGGCTCTGAGAGGTAAAACTAAGCGACCAGAGCTGGGCAGAAATGAAGTCATAAACAAAAGACGTTCAAGTTGCGAATCGGTAAATAAATAACGAACATTCACTCATTCATTAGTATTCGAGACTAATACAGTAAACATTACTTTTTTTCACTAAACACATCGAAACTAATGTTGCTATATTCAAGTATATAATATAATATCTAAATTTTAATTGCTTCATTGTCCACAAAACTAATCATTCGAAGTTCATATGCCGACCTGTAATCTATTCATTGGTTCTTATTCCGACACTAGTAATATCTCTCCCCTTAATTTAAAAAGTTTAAGAAGCTCTGAATAAACTTTTACTCAACACGAGATAGAGTGCCTGCAAGAATATTATCACAGCCCTTTATGAGATTAATTTCTATATTCTAGGGTTGAAGAGCTAATGACCACCGTAACAGTCTTTGATTCGTATTTCTCATTTTATGAACAAACTGAAGTGGATTATGATCTGCATAAACTATCACTGGATAAGGTGATCCATTTACATACAACTCAAACTTTCCCAGAGCTAACAAAAGGACCAATGCTTCATTTTCTATTGTGGCATATCCACATTGATGCTTTTTCAGTCTGGCCAAGAAATAAGAGTTCGGGCGCAATACTCCATCTTTTCCATTTTGCATTAACACGGCACCAACGCCTGTGTCACACACATCCGATTGTATCATACTCATCCGATTGTACCATATCTTAAAGTCTGGGAGTTGCAGTACAGGAGCCATCGCCAACAACCCACGGACCTTTTCGAATGCTGTCTGGCAGTCATCAGTGCACACAAACTTTCTGTTGGGGCCGACAAGATCTGTAGGGGAGTGACCACCCCCGGTAAAGTTTTGACAAAACCGCCTGTAGAAATTCCGATAAATATTCTGAGAACCTTTCGATAGTGGGGTGCAGATAGACTGAGAATAGCGGCAACCTTGGCATCAATTGGAACAATTTTCCCTTGTCCAGCGATATGACCAAGGATGATTAAGGTGGCATGTCCGAATTCACTCTTGGGTAGGTTTACGGTGAAGTTGAACTCTGCTAGACGATTGAAGAGTGCACGGAGTCGGCCAATGTGTTATATCCATGTGTCACCCACGACGACCAGATCATCTAGATAGGGGTACACTCCAGGCAGGCCTGACGTCACTATATGCATCGCTCGCTGAAATGTTGCTGGTGCTCCTTTGAGGCCGAAGGGCATAACTTTGTATTGTCACAGCCCCTCCACAGTGATGAAAGCCGAAATCTGCTTTGCTTCTTCCGAGAGTTTGATTTGGTAGTAGCCTTTGAGAAAATAAAGCTTGGTGACAAGTGATGCTTGACCCACACTATCGATAATGTCCTCGATGCGCGGCAATGGATATGCGTCAGCACGTGTCACCAGGTTGACATTCCTGTAGTCAGTACACATGTGCACACTTCCGTCGGGTTTAGGCACCAGTACACAGTGTGACGCCCAAGCATTACTGCTCTTCTCAACTAGGTCATGTTCCAGCAGGTACTCCACCTCCTGCTTCAGCTTCTCCCTCTTATCAGGGCTCATTCGATAGGGTGTTTGCTTGATGGGAGATGTGCCAGGCAGCAGTACCAGGTCGTGCTCAAGCTGAGAACACTGGCGTGGCACATCGTCGAAGAGTGGTTTGAACTCCTGCAGCAGCTGCACCACATCCTGAGACTGTTGTTGTGAAAGATGGAATACTTTAGAGGTAGGGTCACACAATATACAGGAATTACAGATTTTTATGTGGACATCCACTTGGAAATCAGTGCCTGGGACCACCTCGTCTCCTCCTGTAACCGAACAAACCACTTCACTCCTACCAAAATACGGTTTCAACCTGTTGATATGAGTCAGTCTCTAATTTACTCCTGCCTGGAGTCGCTATGACATAATTGAGGTCATTTACTTAACTACAGTGAATGGACCCTCATATTTAGCTTTAAAGGATTTCTATACAGGGGTAAGAGTGCTAAAACTCTATCTCCAGGCTTAAATTCTCCAGCTTGACAATGCTCATCATATCGTTTTTTTCATTTTCCCCTGTACTTCGGACTAATTTTCACGAGCAATATCACCTACTCTCTTCAGTTTCTCTTTAAACTTCTCTACATACACTGAAAAAGGGACTTTTATCTGATTTCTTATCCAACTTTCCTTCAACACAGTTATAGGACCTCTTACAGCATGACCAAAAATAATTTCAAAGGGACTGAATCCTCGGGAATCTTGGGGGACTCTCTCTTATGGCAAACAACATAAGTGGCACTCCATCCCAATCCTTACCAGACTCCATACAGCACTTCCTAAGCATAGATTTATAGATTTAAAAGTCTGCTGGAACCTGTCAATGGCGTCTCTCATTCAACACCTGCTGGAAAAGGAAAGAAGTGAAGTTAGTCACTGATCCGACTGTACAACTCTAGGGATGCCATATTGAGTGAAGAAGTTAATCGAGCCCTTACCACACTCTTTGCTTTGATGTTTCGCAATGGTATAGCTTCTGGGTACCAGGTGGTAGTACACATGATTGTTAACAAATATTGGTGGCCACAGGAATGGGTTTTAGGGGACCAGATTTTATGACCTGATTCGGTTTACCAGCCATCTGACATTAATGGCAAGTTCTACAGTATCTGGCAACATCACCTATCATTCCAGGCCAGTAAAAATGCTAGAAAAATCTTCTTTTATGTTTTCCTAACTCCTAAATGCCCCCCCCCCCCAAAAAAAAAGTCGTGTGCTAACTTCAAGATTTCTCCCCTGTGACATCTGGGAATCACAACCTGATGCTCAACATTCCACTCATCAGCAGGATCACATACAGACCTGAACTTCCTCATAAGTAACCCTGAATCCATTTAGTAACAAACAGACAAGCGAGCCGCTTCTTCCATATCCACAGCCTTCCCACATAGTTCAGCTAATTCGGGGTCACTCTACTGATCATCTTTCTGCTTTTCCCTAGTGACAGGTACTTTCTTAATGGTAATGTCACCAGAAGAGAGATCAGCTTCAGATTTTTGGGAATGAATGTTAACTGAATCTTTAGCTTCACTCGCATCTCTCCCACCAATGTCACTATCAAATGAATACATCCTGACTGTCAAACAGATTCTCAATATCTAAATCATTTACATCATTGCCAAATGCACTACTATCAGCAATACAAAGCTCAGGGTCAACTGAAGGAACGGTCTGTACCTTATCCCGAAGAGTCTGGCTCCTTGTAACTGCACATAAAGGAAATAAATCAGGGTATTCTTCTTCAATTAAACCAGTATTATTCTCCTCTGTAGGAGTCGAAGATACCACAGGGTCTGGCACCACGCTGGCTCCTGCAATATCATTACTCAGCAAAAAAGTAACCCCTGTCACAGGAAGAGAATCTTGAACACCAATAGTCACCCAACCAGTCACAATTTGAATTCTCAAAAGCACCCTACACAAAGGAACAGTGATCACTCCACCGACACCCTTAAGAACCAAATGCCCTCCAGTATAGGAATCTTCCATGGAGGGAACAGATCCTTTAAACAGAACACTGTGAGAAGCACCTGTGTCACGCAAAAATTTCGCAGGGTACTGATCACTTGAATCCTCAACTGCAACTGAACCATCAAACATGAAAGGTTCAAAAGAATCCTCCTTTGGGCGATTACTAACTTAAGTTTTGTCAAACTACTCTTAGAGGTCCGAATGAGAGCACCGGCTCTTCCTTATTTGCTTTCAATTTAGGGCAATTCGCAATCACATGACCTGGTTTCTTACAATAAAAACAGACAAAAGCTTTAGTCTTGGCATATGTCGTAGAAATCTCATCTGAGTTTCCACGAAAATTTACTCTACTAGAAGAAGCAGCTCTACTATCCTGCCTACCACCCTTTTCTTTGGTTAAAAAACCCTTTCCCCCTGAATGATTGAGATTTAACAGGATACATTCTGTGAGTAAGGGCATAGCTATCAGCTAATGCAACATCTTTATGAACATTAATAATATCTCTCTCTCCTAAGTACAATTGTATATCTCTCGGAGTGGTTCTTTTGAATTGTTCTAAAATCACCAACTGAACAAGTTCCTAAAAAGTTTCTATCTTGCTAGACTTTATCTACCTTCCACACATTTTATTCAACGAATAAACAAATTCTGTATACGACTGTGCATGTCTTTCTCATAGTCCTAAATTTCACTATACGATTCAGGAATGGGTTCATACACCTTAAGAATTTCTTCTTTCACTAACTCATAACTACGACAAACTTCACTTGACAAAGACAGAAATGCTGAACGAACTGACCCAGTGAGCACACTTTGAATCATAACAACCCACGACTCTTCAGGCCACTGAGAAGACTTAGCAATTTTCTCAAACTGCATGAAAAAATCTTCTGGATCCTCCTCGTCAAAGGCAGGCATAAGTCTCAAATGTTTTGTCACATCAAACAATTTTGTCTCGGATTCTAAAGACAATGCCTGTAAGTCTCGTCTTCTACTGCTAGCCTGTGCTAACGCTAATTCATGCTGCCTTTCACGCTCTCTTTCCCTTTCTTCACTTTCCTTCAAAGCCAACTCGTGCAACTTATCCTTTTCTCGTTCTAGCCTTTCAGGCTCCAATTCTAGCTTTCTTAACTCTACAGCTTCCTTGGGATTAAATGTACGAAAAGTCAGTGCCCTCCTCGGTAGCACCTCCTCATTCACAAGTTCAGTTAGGACTGCATTTTGAATCACAGACTTCCTTTGACTATGTTGATACTCAATTTCATATGTATCAGTAAGTCTCATCCAATCATCCTTTCGTAGTGCAGTCTTTCAACGTTTTCACGGATGGATTCTCAGCAAACTCATCAAAAGTAGCCATGATTAATTAATAAGGAATGTATATATCTAAATATTCCCTATAATTAATGAGTGATAAAGGGATCTATCCTGGTAAGGTCGCCAAATTGTTGCTACCTTGGCCTCTTAGGTTGCAACAATGCAATTCAAATTCAACTTCTTTGTATTATTCTTAAATTTGAGTTAACTATAATTATGGTTATCTTTGTATCGAAGGTCCAAGCAATAGATCCGCCAAAATCATATATTAACAAACAAAAAATAAATACTGTACGTACCATGTATATCTTATGTACAAAAATAAAACAAAGACAAACTAAATCTGATCAAATAAGTGACTCAACCGAGTGACAAACTAATAATTGTATAAGTAATGACTAAACACTTATTTACATTAACATACTTCCGTGGACAACGTGGTTATCCAGCACACGTAACTCATAAACAAGCCAGTTATTTTACCGTGGAATTCTGAAATATGACTACCCACATTCTCACATATAAATCACAATATAATACTTGGTGTTCTTAAAAGTCGAGCAAGCTTTACACGATATACCACTAGAAACATACAATAGGAGAGGAGATACTTATCTTATGACCGCCAGCCCAATATTAAAGTCACCAGGCTCTGAGAGGTAAAACTAAGCGACCAGAGCTGGGAGGAAATAAAGTCATAAACAAAAGATGTTCAGTTGCGAATCCGCAAATAAATATCAAACACTCGCTCATTCATTAATATTCGAGACTAATACAATAAACATTACTTTGTTTCACTAAACACATCGAAACTAATGTTACTATATTCAAGTATAACATATAATATCTAAATTTTAACTGCTTCAGTGTCTACAGATTTCAGATTTGCCCCCGAGGGGGCTAGTTTATTGGGCACCCCCTTACATCCTGTGGTGCAAGGTGAAGCGCAGAAGCGTTTACAGCACCCATCTGGGAAGTATGCAAAGTTCATACTTGCCTTTATGACTCGTGCATTAAGGGCGTAAAAGCCTGAAGGGTCATAGGTTTTGTCAAGTTACATAAAGTGAGAGAATGATGAGTGTGTGGGGGAAAGTTCCCGGTACATTTCATCTGTTTATGGCAAAGCGTGGTAGGTCCCTAATAATGTCAAATGCCAGGCCTGTGACTAGGAGGAGGGATATCTGGTCTGGGAGGGAAGAGGTGTTGGTAACGGCTGGGGACCTATAGGAGGAGGTCATAGGGCAAGTGAGGATGTAGTGAGAGAGGGTGTGTGAGAGTCGGGTTGGCCACAAAGTTTACAAACAGTGCGGCCAGGCTCAGGGTTGCCAATGTACTCCCATAGGTACCTGTACCCTAGGCGCAGTTTCATGTACTGTACATAATCTGTTGAGATCAAGTCAGGGATTGATATTCTTTGTCAGTGTCTACAAACCGAATTATTCGAAGTTCATATGCCGACCAGTAATCTATTCATTGGTTCTTTTATTCCGACACTCGTAACACTTTTCTTCTTATTTCTTATATCGTCTTTCCTTCATTAAGAACTTTCGGTACTCGAATGATACAAACTCATATTTCTAACATTTATTTTACTCTATAAGAGTTAATGTGAAAGTTGTGGCACCTTGGTTAGAAAACTGATGTCGGTTTTCAAGATCCCACAGTCGAGTTCTGGCTTGGGAGATGAAGCAACCCCCATTTTTCCGCCTTATATTTTGGGTGAAAATACAAAGCAGGGAATCAACATACAGCTGTGAGCACACAAGTACTGCTCTAAGCTCACAAGCAGTCATCACAGAACTCGTGAAGGCTGTTATAACACACTTTGAACCAACTTTTTCTGAAATTGCAAATGACATCCAGGCTTAACTCTCACATTAGTTTTGGTATTGTTCTGTGAATTTGTATTTGGAATTGAAGCACTTATTTTCCTATGCTAAAAGCAAACTTTATTTTACCTGAATATAACACAAGAAAATTTTTTTTCTGTTATTTATTATTACATCACATTATTTAGGGGGGTTATTGTACTGTGCTGTGCGGGATATCATAATACTACTTTATAAAGCAATTTCCCCTGTATGCTTGTATTTCGGGAGCGAATCGGCTATTAACCGTTATTTTGTACTGCTCGAAGACAGTTTCATATTACCATATTTTGCATTGCTAAAAGTTATGTTTTCCTAATTTATTTACAGAATATATAACTAGGCTAGTGACTAGTGCTATTATTTCAATGCAGAGTATGTAATGTATACGCTGAAATTGAAAGCTTAAATATCGGTGTTGTTTCTAAAAATATTCTGACAGTAAGATATGGTTTTGCATTTCTGATTTTACATTCAATTCTGTGGAACGCAGTGCTGACTTACGTGGGCTTAGTACACAAGCGGCCGATCGCTGATTACTTGCACCATTAAGTGGTCTACTAGTTTATAAAGGTTGGGGACCCCTAATATAGTCATCTGTCACAGGCAATCTGTCCACCTAGGTGTGAAGGGCGTGACGAGTTCTATACTGCATAGAATTTATGCAGTACGTGGTAAAAAAAAATTATATATTACAGACGTCTTTTTTTCCTTTTTTTTACGGGGAATAGCCCACCCGGTCACAGGTCATTAACCCACAATGGGGCCTAGGGGGCGAAAAAATAAAGTAAAAAGAAATTAAAAATAGAAAAGAAAAAGTTATATTAATCTGCACCACGAAGATGCCGGAAAACCAGGTTTTCAAGTGAGACAGATTGTATGAGTATGGAAACACAGAAGAAGGCAGAGCATTACACCGTTTGGCTGTGTGAAGAAAGAAGGATGTACTATAACGAGTGATTCTAGTGTGATCTCTAACCCCTCACTATTCATACTCAATTTCTGCCTCCTTAGGGTCTTCTGATCACAATCTTATTTCTATTAAATCAAACTGGGCACGACCACTTCCCCCACCCCCCTCTAAACGCCAACCATGGCTCTATCGGAGGGCAAACTGGCAATCCTTGCGAGAATTCTCTCCGACTTTTCTTGGGATGAATGGTGCTTTTCCACTCGGGACTCCTCGATATGTGCTGACAGCATTGCTGGGGTTACACGGAGTGGTATCAGTGCATTCATCTCATCTTCTACCAAAACTTTCACTTTGCAATCATGGTTTGAACTCTCCTGTTCTCTTGCATGGAGCGAGATAGGGCGTATGAAGTTATGAAACTATCTCATTCTCCTATTACCCACTCCTCTTTCATTACTTCTAGGGATCGGTGTAAGGCTATTCTTCGTACGGCCAAGCGGAATTTTATAAAAAGAAAGACCGCTGTTCTGACTAGCTCTTCTTCTAGTAAATCCTTCTGGTCCTAAACCAAAAACATATGTAATAACTTCTGCACTCCCTCTTTTCCTCCTCTCTTCCGACCTGATAACTCTATAGCCAACTCTCCCCTTCATAAAGTCAATCTCTTTGGCAGCTTATTCTCCTCTAACTCAACCTTAGACGATTCCAACTCTATCCCTCCTACTCCTGCTTCTCCTACTGAACCTATACACTTTCCTATGATCTTCACTCGTAGGGTTGCTGGTGTGTTATCCAGGTTGGATGTGAGCAAGGCGCATGGGCCGGAGGGAATACCCCCTCGTGTTCTGAGGGAGTGTGCTGAAATTCTGGCCCCTGTGCTTGATCGCCTCTTTCGCCTTTGCCTCAAAACCCAAACTTTTCCTTCTTCTTGGAAGCATGCCTTGGTTCAGGCCATCCCGAAGAAGAGTGACCATTCTAATCCCTCTAACTATCGCTCCATTGTCCAGACTTCATCCCTCTCTAAGATTTTCGAAATTATCTTAAAACTCTCATTTTCTCCGTCATCTTAAACCCTTTTCTCTTTTGTTGGATCACCAGTATGGCTTTCGCCAGGCGAGATCTAGTGGTGATCTGCTCTCCTACTGCACCCATCTTTGGTCATCCTCTCTTAGGGATTATGGGGAAACTTTCGTCGTGGCCCTCGACATCTCCAAAGCATTTGACAGGGTATGGCACAAGTCTTTGCTTTCTAAACTTCCCTCTTATGGTTTTTCTCCCCCACTTTGTTCTCTAATTTCTATCTTCCTTGAGAACCGATCCATGGCAGTTGTTGTCGAGGGATCGACCTCTCGCTCTTTCTCTATCAATAGTGGTGTCCCACAGGGTTCTGTTCTTTCACCTACTTTCTTCCTTATTTTTTACGGTTTTCCCATCCCCCTAATTTTCAAACTAGATATGTGTTTAGAGCTAATATCATTCATCTATTAATGCGGATATGTGCAACATCTCCGAATGGGGAGGTAGAAAATTGGTTAAATTCAATCGTAATAAAACTCAATATTTACCAATTAAACTTTCCAAATTAGATGATATCCCACCAATCACATTTCATGACTCAATCATATCTAAAATAGATATGCAAGGGCTCACCATTTCCTCCAATGTGTAATGGAAGCCACACATCCACAACATTGCTCAAGCTGCCTCCCGAAAGCTGGGAATGCTATACAGATGCCGTAGCTACTTCAATCCTGAGCAGTTGCTTCAAGTTTATATGGGATTCATTCGTCCTAACTTGGAGTACTGCTCTCATATCTGGGGTGGCTCTTCTTCTGTCCAACTGTTAGATAGGGTGGAATCAAAGGCATTTCGTCTTTTTGACTCTCCTCCTTAAGTTGATAATCTTTCTTCCCTTTCTCTTCGCCGCAATGTTGCTTCACTCTCTCTCTTTTACAGGCACTTAAATGGGCAATGTTCGGTGGACGTGACATCCTCTGTTCCCATGAAATCATTTACCATATATATAAAGTTTGTCAGAAGGCTCAGGTATCACGTCAACAAAGAAAGTTACACAAAGTTAAAGTAATCAGTGTACAAAAGAGTATCAAAAGAACACTGTGAAATCTTGACTGAGGTAACAGAAGTAATAAGTATACTCGAACACTGTGCAGGAATAGGTAATTGTCGTGTCCTAGTATAAAAGAATCACTGGGAAAGGCATAAGTAGGACACACAATTTTGCACAAACAAGTTGTCTTTAAGGCTGGCATATTTCCTTCAGTGCATTCCGAAATACAACCATGATCGTAGCGTGATATACTGTACATGTGGGCCTCAGCTATCTACATTACTTACTCATACACCCGTGACCTGGTGCAGGAAGTACACACAAAGAAAATTTACAAAATATATAAGAATTCTGCCGAGTCCTGGTAATGCCGGGGACTGCAGCGCAATAGTGTGCAAAACACTAACTAATGAATTTTACACAACAAAAAATTGGGGTCATTTTTTCTGGAAAAGACTGAGGTTACAACCTGTGTACATAACAAAGCGACTGAGAATACACCCTGTGTACTTAACACAGCAGTTGAGGCTGCACGCTGTGTACAGAATACAGCAGCTGATGCTACACTCTGTGCACACAACACAGCAGCTGAGGCTACACCCCTGTATACACAACACAGCAGCTGAGGCTACACCCCTGTATACACAACACAGCAGCTGAGGCTACACCCCTGTATACACAACGCAACAGTTGAGGCTACACCCTGAGAAAACAACACCGTGACTGGGTACGTAACAAAGCAACTGAGACTACACCCTGTGTGCATAGCACAGCAGTTGAGGCTACAGGCTGTGTACACAACACAGAGGATGAGGCTACACCCTGTGTACACAATACAGTAGCTGAGACTACACCCTATGTACACAACGCAGTAGCTGAAGCTTCACCCTGTTTACACAACACAGCGAATGAAGTTACACCTTGTATACACAGCACAAGCGGATGAGGCTACACCCTGTGTGCACAACACAGTGGCTAAGTCTACAACCTGTGTGCACAAACAGCGGGTTTTCCGTGCCTCGGCCGCTGGGTAATGTCCTGTTGCTGATTGAACGATGGACGTGCATGGCTGACATGGCTCGCTCAAACGTATCAAGGTAATCTTTCTGTTTGGGATGTTCGGTGTGTCTCGAATCAGTGAGGTTTTGTTATGAATATATCATGTAAATGAGCGAGGGGTTTCCTATGTGCTATACGTGTGTGTGTGAGATTAGATTTATGATACTTATTTACATATTATTTACTCAAGGGCTATTGTGTTCGAGTGTATTATTTAGGGTATTCAAAAAGAACAAAAACAGCGTGTATGACAGAGAAGAAATAATATAATTTGTTATTACCAAAACCCTTTTTGTGAATCCTTGAACTCATTTCTTAAGATAAGTTCATCGTACGTGTACCTTTAGTGGCAAATTATGGACATAGGAGGATAAGTTTGAGGACCCGACTGGTACCAGACTTTTGCCTGCCTACTGCCCGACCACTGCCCCCCCCCCCCACCCCCTCCCCTTGCTAAATTTCTCGACTAGATGTACCGGGCCTTGAGTCATGGATCATGGATTCATTGGGGTATTGGTTGTGTTCCGGAGTTCCGTATCTGTGTTGTGTCTCGAACATAGTTGTAATGGAGTAGTACTGTGTACAAAAAAAGTACCGCACGCATTGTGTGTGAAACAATATGGCACCACGGACGAGGGATAGTGGAATATGTGTGTTGGTCGGTCCTGTATTATGGTGGTGATGTACGGAATACGGATCATTGCGGAAGTCAGCAGACCCCACAGAGCATTCCTGGACGACACGAGGGTGTACAGGGTAGAGTTTGTGGTCTTCGGAGCCGGTTGTGGTTGATAGTTAATTGTGTCACTTTTGCTGAGAATATAATATAAGTTTATAATATTTACGTACCTGTTTATGTTATAGGATTGTGGTGATTTCTAATGATTGTTATTGGTGGTTGTTGGTGTTTGTTGTAAATATATTTGTATTGTGCAGTCACCTCAAAAAGTCCGTGCCTCTTTCCGAACGAGTCAGTATCGAAACTAAATGAAATAATACAGCACCAGCAGTGTTGAGATCCTGAACTACACACACCTGTGAGTATAATGTCTCTTACCTGAGGATGTTATTCACATTACCTCTAACATTCCGTTCTGAATGTAATAGTAAAGAAAAATATGAACAAACAAATGACTCCTCACGTCCTTTTTCATTGGTGTTGTCACCCTGCGGAACTCCTCTCTCCTCTCTCTCTCTCTCTCTCTCTCTTCATCATTATGACAACACAGAAATTTCAATTTATTTTACATACATATCAATAAGATGTTTATACGTAAAGCTGTATTACATAAAAGAAATTGATGTACCAAATACAAAGTGCTTATTTTTCGGTGGAAAGGCGCAATAAAAGTTCCTTATGCACGAGATTCAACAAACAAATATTGCAATATATAGTCAAAGCAGATGTAACCCAAGTGACATCTTATCGTCCACTACCAGCTAAATCTCTCCCAGCGGCGGGAAATGTATATAACTGTTTTACGCCCTATGTTTACTAAAAGATTAAATCACTTGTTTTAATTATGAATTTACACATATTAGTATGGTGGTCTGACCCCAACACACGAGCCACAGACGCTGGAGCTCGGGGTAGTGCACACAGCTCGACCCAAACGAACGAATGAGCGGTTATCCAAACCATAGCGACCAGGTACTGTCACCAACCTTGGTGTAGTGAGAGGTGCACCGGGCGGCCAAAACTGAGGACTGGATGATGGTGTGATAATAAATGCGCTCGCTGGAGTTTTGGTCTTCGTTTTCTGCAATGTGCAATGAATAACTCCTTACCAGATGTGCTTTATAAGGAAAAAAAATCCTTACAAAATAGGCACAAAAAGTGGAATAATTGTTCCCACACGGAGTATCTGTCGAGGTGAAAAATTTAGAAAGTGCCACCGTAGAAGTAGCTGCTTAACAACGCGGTGCTCTTGTCTGAAAGGAAGCCATCGTTGCAACAGTGCATGTCATAGCCATATATCATGTGAAAACGTTGTTTAAGAATTCACCAAGTGTGCATCATATTGATATTTCGGTAAGGATTCGGGTAAGGTCGACCACGGTACTTCATATTTATGTTTATATAGGGAGATAGAGGAAAAAATTATTGCATTGCGTTTCCGTCGGAAATTTATATTTTTCGACTATTTTGCACTTCAGTTTCACCCAAGGACTTACATTTTGGCGAGACACGTTGTTTCAATCTGACTCACGCGCTAATAGGTAGTACATAGGTATAGTAGGCAGCTACCAAACAGGGAGGTACTACCTCCTGGGAAGATATTGGAAGCATAATGTGTTGTCTAATGGTAGACCCTGCTGCCATATGGCATCACGAAAATTGTGACCAAGTCCCAGGTTGCTGATCTGTCTTTCTGCCTCATTTATACAATTGCAGAATCTCAATTGTGTCTCTTACTATTGACAACACAACATATATATCTTTTCTCACCCTTGATCTGTTTTATTCTTTCTATTCTTTTATTCTCCTATGAAATCAGCTAACAATAGTATTAAAGTGGTTCCTTCTCGGATGGGTCCCACTGATCAGGAAGGTTGTGGTGTGCTAGCGATTTGTGCATCACATTAAATTGTTTTAAATAAGTTCTGGAATTATATGTGGCAGGGCTGGATGTAAACACTTCTTCAGGTTTTTCATTTATTGTCGAAGTGTCTATATACACAGTAGTTAGGTATGAGAAAACGTATTGTGAATTCTCTCCAGGGAAGTGTAATGAATACACATTTTATAGAACACTTAAGTTACGTGTTCACCCTTGAAAAAGTGGTAATGCTCTGATATATCTCCGAGCGTGTCCCCTCCTTCAAACGTGGGTTTGAGGAAAGAGCTGTGTGGGAATAGGATATGGCAGGGCACGAAATGTTTTGATTCATCGGCTCGTCACCAACTGAGTTATGATGCTGATAGCGACGCAAGCGAGGTGTGGGAGAGATCAAGCTGTTGACATATTCAGCATGACCTGCGCCCGACCTCTGTGATACATCAAGCTCAGCGTGAATAACCGTCAACAGTTGAATCAGTGTTGAATAACTTGGTGAATGAGTTGACGATTATTCATTTGGGTGCATATTTATATAAAGCAAAGGTGCTATTACAGTGGACCCCAGGGCCGACCTGGTCATCATCAAACAACTGGGGCCTCAACTGACGTCACCACAGTTGCTGGAGGATCGGATTTTATCACACTTAATTTTTCCAACATTTGCGGCCTGAGATCCAATTTTTCTTCTGTGGATCACCCCCTATTAACCTCTTCCCCCGATCTCTTACTGCTATCTAAACTTCAACTGACCAAAGCAGCTTCACCCAAACATTTTCAAGTCCCCAACTAAAACCTTTATACCTCTTTCCGTTCTAAGGGAGGTGTATGCGCCTACTGCAACACACGTACACCTATAGCTCGACTCACGGATCTTGAATCTTCTCTTTTTGATGTCATGTGCCTCAAAATATCTTTACCAATTGTAACTATTTTTCTTTGTTTCCTGTACTGTTCTCCCAGCTCTATTAACTATTTGGAACTCTGACTATCGATTTCCTTGCCATGAGTCGTTGCTATCCACACACCCCAACAGCGAGATCCTCTACTTAGGGGATTTCAATGTAAATCACAGAGTGCCTTGGCTCGTCAAGGGATGACCCAGGTGGAGTTGAGGCACTCTCTTTTTCCTTACTTAATGATCTGGAACAAATAATTAAACATCCTACACGTGTTCCAGATCTACACGATCAACTTGCTAACATTCGTGATCTTTGTTTTACCTCTAACCCCTCACACTATTCATACTCAATTTTTGCACCCCTTAGGGTCGACTGATCACAATCTTATTTCTGTAAAATCAAATTGGTCACGACCACTTACCCCACTCCCTTCTAAACGCCAACTGTGGCACTATCGTAGGGCAAACGGGCAATCCTTGCGAGAATTTTTTTCGGACCTTCCCTGGGATGAATGTTGCTTTTCCACTCGGGACGCCTCGGTATGGGCTGGCAGCATTGATGGGGTTATACTCGGTGCACTGAGTGCATTTATCCCATCTTCAACCAAAATTTTCACTTTACAATCACGGTTTGATCACTCATATTTTCTTGCATTTAGGGAGAGAGATAGGGCGTATCAAGCTATGAAAATATCTCCTCTTTCATTGCTTCTAGGAATCGTTGTAAGGCTATTCTTCGAAGGGCCAAGCGGAATTGTATAGAAAGAAAGACCGCTGTCCTGACTAACTCTTCTTCTAATAAATCGTCCTGGTCCTTAACCAAAAACATCTGTAATAATTTCTACACTCCCTCTTTTCCTCCTCTCTTCCGACGTGATGACTCTATAGCCAACTCTCTCCCTGATAAAGCAAATCTTTTTAGCAGCTTATTCTCCACCTTAGATTCCAACTCTACCCCTCCTATTCCTGCTCCTCTTATTGAACCTATGCACTTTCCTATAATCTCCACTCGTAGGATTGCTGGTGTGTTATCCAAGTTGGATGTGAGTAAAGCGCATGGACCGGCCGGAATACCCCCTCGTGCTCTGAGGGAGTGTGCTGAAATTCTGGCCCCTGTGCTTGATTGCCTCTTTCGCTTTTGCCTCTAAACCCCAACTTTTCCTTCTTCATTGGAAGCATGCCTCGATTCAGCCCATCCCGAAGAAGGGTGACCATTCTAATCCCTCAAACTACCGCCCCATTGCCCTAATTGCATCCCTCTCTAAGATTTTTAAAAACATTTTAAACTCCCATTTTCTCCATCACCTTCAACACCTTTCTCTTTTGTCGGATCACCAGTATGGCTTTCGCCAGGCGAGATCTACTGGTGATCTGCTCTCCTACTGCATCCATCTTTGGTCATCCAAAGCATTTGTCAGGGTATGGCACAAGTCTCTGCTTCCTAAACTTCCCTCTTATGGTCTTACACTCACCACTTTGTTCTCTAATTTCTAGCTTCCATGGCAGTTGTTGTCGAGGGATCGATCTTTCGCTCTTTCTCTACTAATAGTGGTGTCCCACTGGGTTATATTCTTTCACCTACTCTCTTTCTTCTTTTTAGCAATGATTTACTTCACACTACGACTAATTCTATCCATTCTTACGCTGATGATTCTACTCTTCTCTCTTCTTCACATTTTTCCTTTTCCCCTAATTCTCAAACTAGATCTGTTTCTAGAGCTGATGTTATTTCATCTATCAATGCGGTTAAATTCAATAGTAATAAAACACAGTATTTACCAATTAGAATTTCCAATATAGAAGATCTCCCAACAAACACATTTCATGATGCAATCATTCTGCTAAATTCTAAAATAGATATACTAGCCCTCACCATTTCCTCTAAAATGTCATGGAAGCCACACATCCACAACATTGCTAAAGCTGCCTCCCAAAAGCTGGGAATGCTGTACAGATGCCGTAGCTACTTCACTCCTGATCAGTTACTTCAAGGTTATAAGGGATTCATTCGTCCTAACTTGGAGTACCACTCCCATATCTGGGGTGGCTCTTCTTCTACCCAACTGTTAGATAGGGTGGAATCAAAGGCGAAATAATTTCGTCTTATTAACTCTCCTCCTTTAGTTGATAATCTCTCCTCCCTTTCTCTTCGCCACAATGTTGCTTCGCTCTCTCTCTTTCACAGGTACTTTAACGGGCAATGTTCGGTGGATTTGACATCCTGTGTACCGCCCGCAAGGCCGTGGGCTCGTAACATTCGTCTTGCCCGCGTTGCCCACCGTTTCTGTGTGGATGTCGGTCACACTAGAATAACCCGTTACAGTACACCATTCTTTCCTCACACAGCCAAACTGTGGAATGCTCTGCCTTCTTCTTTGTTTCCGTACTCTTAAAATCTGTCTCACTTCAAAAAGCTGATTTTCTGGCATCTTCTTAGTGTAGATTAATATAGTTTTTTTTTTCTCTTCTATTTCTAATTTCTTTTTACTCTTATTTTTTGGCCCCCAGGCCTCGTTGTGGGTCGATGACATGTGCCCGACTAGGTTATTTCCCCGTGGAAGAAAAAATAAATACAGCAAGTTTCGGTGTCACGTGACTGTCTAGCCAATTAGCCTTGTTCTCGATGACACGTGATACTCCTGCGCATGCTCAGCATTTCTAATTTTAATTGACACTCGGTTAATGGCTAGTCGCAAGACGGCTTCTCTCTACACTGGTGCTCTGTCTCAGGTTAGCAAACCTGAGACAGAAGTGCTACAGGAGTTCATTCGCAAAATATAGAACGATTGTGGAAGGATATCAAGGGTTGGGTGCTTCGTGCCGGCAATAAGAAGGAATATTACCAACACTATTTTTCTCTGAACATGTTCCAAGCTGAATACAACGATCACAAGATTGTACTCCACCACTTCCTCCTACAAGTAGCACCAATTTATCCTCTAGCATGTTATTTTTTTTTTTTTTTTTTTGGAGGGGGGAATTTTAGTTTCGGTCATCTGGGGAATCTTAGGGGGGTCTGGGGGCAAAGCACCCCTGTTAGATTAGGGCGGTTATGATAGGTTACATTAAGTTAAGTTAGGTTTGTTAGGTTAGGTTAGGTTAGGTTGGATAAGTAAATACAGGGATGACTGAAACTATAATTTTACTTTTTCTTACACAACGGGGGTCCAGGGGCCTAAACGGTTAGGTCAGGTCCTTCTGGTTTCTCTGTTTAGAAGGTTTCGTTAGGTTTTGTTACGTCAGTTTTTACATGTTTCTTCCCCACAATTTCCCTTTACTTCAAAGCTTTACCCACTTTGTGCAAATAATATTGTTGGTAATTGGGTAAATCATATCTCCATAACGGCTCATTTACGACAGAAATGAAATTCAGATTCGTTTGAAACTCGACAAAGTGCACTGTAGGAAAACCTATTTTGTTAGTAGTTTCAGTGGTCGACCTTTCTGAATTTTTACGTAAGTTAATTTTATTTACTCTTTTGACACAAATTACGTAAGATTTCACAAACTTTGCTTCGTAAGTCAAAGGAACAGAATGTGTGTATAAAACCAACAAAGGCTAATACTGTACAACTATTGAGTTCCGTGTGGTGCCATGGTAGCGTTCCCTATTTTCACTTGGAGGTCCTGGGCTCAACTCGTGACTAGAGAGGTATTATTTGTATGATGAGATGCTGTATACATTTAGTGTCCTGTTGTGGGCTTAACGTTATCAGATAATGAAACATCATAACACCTCAAGATGTGAATGACTCAAGGTATACAATAGTAACCTAGTTAAGTTAACCGTTCATAATTGCTAGTTCCCAAGTTACGAAATCACAGTTACCACATTCATCATGTTAAATGTGATAAATTGTTGGTGCATTACAACATAATGTTAATGACAGGTCTAACATGTAAAAAACAAAGCTACAATTAATGTGTAATTCCAAACAATGACTCGTCATAATGTGGAAACTTGTTTGGTAATGTTTCTCTTTACAGTACATTCATGATAAGGGAGAATAGTAACCAAATATTCTTTTCTGCATTATTAGTTTCATAAACTTTTGTTGTTTTTTCATTATAATATAAGCTTGCTCTCACTTATAAAAGTCGTTAGGCGTGAATAGCTCCACCTGTTGGGACATTCCCGGCAAATATACTGGGCGCCGTGTTGTTAACTCGTGGGTTGAAAATCAAAACTGAACTAGCGTACTCCCAGGGTTCACTCCAGTGGTTCATTATGATTGCCGAGGACACTGACTTTTTGAGGTGACTGTTCATTCAAACATCGTCTTTGCTACTTCTCTCCTGTGCCTGAGTGATACTGAATCGTGAAGGAGCAATATGACAAACACAATAAAGAATGAAATGTTATGATGAATTTATAACATGATCTGTAATTTATTTATAAACAAACCTAAAATTAATAAAACAATGAACAAAACGTTTGTCTGTGGAATACGTTGCCGCCCGGTTTTTGGTAAGGTGTCTGGCTCAGGAACAAAAGCAAGTTACATAATTCTTTAAGTAAACAAAATAATTAAAAGAAAAGTAACTTTACTTGGATATATTTTTCCAAGATTTTAATAACAAAACCTATGAGTATGTTAATTTTTTGAGAAGAAAACTAAAATTAGGACCATCAGCTTATGTAACCTGGTGTTACTACTACTTTGCTGTCACTCATAATCAAGTATGATGAGCATACACCCATGATACAATGGTGTGAGTTATTAAAGAAGTCGCCTTCGTTGGTGAGCACTAAGATGACTCTAGAGGCCGATACGGGATGTTGCATATGTGGAGGACTACATCTAGAGTGGGAGGGGCGGCGGCAGCCTCATTCCGGCCCTGGCGCTTGTCTTCCTCGGTATGCAGTCGGGCTAACTCGAAGTATTGACACCTTCTCGTGTAGTGCATCTCCAAGCGTTACGATGTGGAGTGATCTCTTCCCAGGTGAAGAGGTCAATTTGGCATTTTTTCAGGTTTTCTTAAGACTATCCTTATACCTTTACCGCTGCCCGCCAGCCTTATGTTTACCATTCGTTAGATGGCTGTAAAGTAGCTGCTTCGGCAATTTAGTGTAGCTCAAGCAGGTAACATGGCCAGTCCAACGTAGTTGTTCATGGATAATGGTAGATTATTTTGGTTGCTTCGATGCTCCTAGAGAATACTTGCATTTGTTCACTTTTCTTCCCAGCGAACTCGGAGGATAGAACGTAGACTACGCTAGTGAAAGATTTCAAGTGCCTTAAGGTGCCTCCTGTATGTGACCCATGTCTCGCTGACAGCAGGGTGGGGAGGACCACTGCTCGATGTAGGTGCAACTTTGTAAATAATTTAGGCTCCCTACAGCTGAAGACATAGGAATGGAGTCTGCCTTGGGCTTGAGATGCACATCTTGTCCAATATTGAATCTTTTCATCGATGTCCTCGGTATTGGACAGGTGGGAACCAAGATACTGAAATTGGGTAACATTGGATAGTACTGTTAACCTGGATGGATGGTGGAGGTATGGTTGAGCCAGGGGCAGGCTAGAAGAGAACCCAAGTCTTACGTACATTCACATCAAAGCCGAAGTGTGCATAAGCATCTACGTAGTTGTTGAGGATCTTCTGTAGGTCGTGTTCATTGAGAGCGACGAGGCTGAGGTTTATTGCATACCGAAGTTTAGTAATGCCGACACCCTTTTTCCTGTCTGGAGTCGAAAATTCCTTCATCCGGTACTGGATGTCCACCCTGTCGGCTAAATTGGCACTGGCACGAGTAAGGGAGGCAGTCAAAAAAATGGAAAAGAGAGTTAGTGCCAGTACACAACCTTCCTTTATCCCCATCTGTATGGGAAGAACTCAGACTTGGTGCCATTGTGCAGGACACTGCCGTGCATGCACTTCTGATGGTTTACTCTCCAGATCTGCCTCACTGGGTCTGGAATGACATGCCTTAAGTAATTTTAGGTGCACAATTCTGGAATATTCCTTTCTGCCTGGGGTTTTAATATAATTACGATCAGTGCAAGGTCCACTAACTGTTGTTTGCAAGAGATTGTACGTTTCCAGTAAGGATTTAAGAGTTCTATGAAATCTTTCCAGGGCTCTTTAAGATTTGGGGTGGCCAAATATTTTCACACTCCTCTCCTTCATAACTTGATCAAACAAATTCAATGTAAACGTAGTTCCTTGGTTAAAGTGAACAATTCATGATTATCGTGTTTGGTGAACACTTGACATAGAGCTGTAACAGTGATAGCAGGCCATTATGGCAGTCAGGGTGGAATCATTTGGTGGATAGATTTAAGTTGATTAGCTTGGGACCTGGACACAGCACAAGCAGGGGATAAATGAGAGTCCTCCTTTTCAATTTCTACTAAGAGATTTTCTTTAGTGGGTTCTTTGACAGCAATAGGTAGAGGAATCACTTATAAACAAGCAAAATAATTCCTTGAAAATCAAGTTTGCACCTTCAACTGGCATTGGGCATTCGTGAACTACCATAATGTCACCATGAACTAATTCTGAACATAATTATTATTACAACCCTGTGTCTGTTTCCAATTTCAAAACTTACCTCAAATGAAACAGTGCTGGACAACAGTTATATTGTTATTGCTAGTTTTTAACTACATGAGATACTCTTTAGATATTCCCAAATTCTCAGTCATGGCTAATGAAAAAAATCCTGGCCGAAAAGGACTAACAACAACACCTACTGTAGGTAAATCTACCTTATTTATATATATTTTTGTTAAATAAAAGGTTCAAGACATAATATACTGTAAATACATTTCCTACATAATTGAAAGTTCAGCATAAGCACCACTGACTCCCATCTAACATTCATGGCTCAGAAAGAGGAGAGAGATGCAAACAGACATTTACTCTTAACCAAG
This sequence comes from Homarus americanus, assembly GCF_018991925.1. Lineage (NCBI taxonomy): Eukaryota > Metazoa > Arthropoda > Malacostraca > Decapoda > Nephropidae > Homarus > Homarus americanus. Next base: position 842,517 of record NW_024732780.1, read on the forward strand.
CCTTGGAAAAGACAGGGAAGGAGAGGCAGAGACATTGCTCTGAAACAAGGCTGGTGTAAGACATACAGAGAGCCTGGGTCAGCAGGGATGGCCAACCCAGTAACCACCTCCCATCTGCACATGCGCAGATAAACGTCATTTATTTCACAAGCTTACATATACTACTACAAGTTTTGAGACAAAGTTACTCTGGGAAAAAGACAGGAACATTTATAGGAATAGAATGAGTCGATAGTATGAGCTAAAATAAATGTTATGACAACAAGAACACAGGCATAACAACAATAGGCTACCTTGCAACTCAATGCAAGGCCAGTAGACATGTTGGGATAAATTCTGCAATACTTGCCGAAACCATTGGACCAAGGCACCAGGACCACACCCTTCTTGTCGTCCGAGCCGGGAGACCATGCTGTGTATGACAAGATACTTAGCCCACTTGGAAGGAAAGATGGTGTAATCACATAGGAAAATCCCACTGTTTGAATAAGAAGAAAGCATAGCTTATAGTTATTATATGAATATAAATATTAATGTAAAACATTTTCCCATGACAACTCCCAGAAAAAGCTTTAGACTGAAGGGAAAAGGTTAGGTAGGGTCCCCAAGAGCAGCAATAAATCACAAAAAAAGAACTTAAACCTAACATAAAATTAAGAAGTTACCTTAACAATAAAACTATGCATCGGAGAATGTGTTGTAAGATAGAAGGGTCACACTTCCATGTATATACACTGCATTGTCACCTTTATCTACAAGGCTTATTTCATACTACCTAAACCACTAGTTAACCCGCAGTCAACTATAGGCACACGAGTCATGAGATGGCTCCTGATTAGTGGAAAATCATATCTGGTTGTTGGGGGCGACATCTATGACAGGCGACGTCTACCCTAACCCTGGGATTCCAAGACAGTCATATTCTCCTCACGTCGGCGACTTAGTTATCCCTGCCTACTCTGTCGTGAAGTTGAGCGACTGTTACCTACACTCTGCCGATACCTAGCGGGATATACTGGCCAGCTATTTGTAACATGTATTAGCACAGCCGAGTACATTATTGTTCACCCTTGTATATGTGTTTTGTGTCGATTTTGTTTTAAGAATATTATATAAAAATCACTTGCATATGTTTCACGTCCAACTGTTTATACTGTGTTGGGTGTTGTCATGTCAACCATTAGTGTGGTGTAAAATATTAATTCAGGCCAAGTAATGAGATAATAGGTAAACATACAGTGAAATTTAATAACTATTAAAGTTGAAAACACAAACAGATTGTCATTTATTACGAAATTGGGCCTGATTATTCCAAGGTATTATAACTAAATAATTTCCGCCAAAGAACCTATACACACAGGTGAAGAAATCATTTAAATTTTGAGATTAAAATAAAAGTAGAAGATAAAGTAGAGGAACTTAAGGCATTTGCCTTCTTAGTTGCTCAGTTTCAGTAACATATGGGTTGCCTGTCCAAGGAGCAAATTCTTCACTTACAGTTTCTATTGAGTTTCACTTGGTTTCATATTAACTACTTCAGTATTACTGTTTCAACTCTGAAATAAAACTTGATTTTACATGACAACAGTACAGGACAGTATTTATTGGGTATTATGTAATATTTCTGGCTGTGTTGGTAGTCCAAGTTATATTTATATACTTACACTTTCTGATTGCTTACAGTGTATTGACTTAATATGGTTGTCTACATAGTGTTAAGACTCCTGTAAATGCGCTTGGATTCGGAGGTAGCGAGTGATTTGGCCACTCATTTCAGTTGGTAAATCAATAATGCAGTTGTAGTGTGTTAAGTAATAGTGTTCATATTCATAACAGGGTGTGGTTGTAGCCACGAATGCTTACGTTGAGTACGAACTGTTTCTTCCACCTTAGTTTGTCAAAACTGTCAATAACGGGAGTGGAATCCTTACATGTACTGTAAGCTCTGACGTGGAGTCAGTTAGCTCTTGATAAGAATTTTAGTGAAATTTTGGCTAACACTTATTCGTCATACCTCTAATGCTTAAATTGGACATTAGTCACAATAATGGTAAGGGATACGGAATGCTTGAACTAGTGAAATTATTCCACCAAACAGCGTAAGCTTGTGTTTAATGACATTTCCCTTTTGTAATAAACGAGTCAGGGTTTATTACCAAGCATAGAGGGCGACTGAAATCTGTGAGTAATTAGGACATTTACTTTTTGTTTTGAGCAGGGCATTTCTCTAAGTAGACGTGTGACTTTTGTTTCACTTCTCTTTCTCCAAGCAGTATCTATTTGGGTAAGAAATACTTACTGAGCGACTATTTACACAGATATCCCTTACGATAGTGGACGAAGGGTCCTATCTTCCATGTCTTCCTTGTCAGTATTCTTACCCCGTAAGCATAAAATTTCACATGGTCTACAATCCTATCTTTTACCATTGGTGTACCTTATAATAATAAAACGCCAAAATGATTGATGACCAGCCTCTTCCTGTGAGTAAAATATGCAAGCGGTTTGAAAGGAAATTCCTCTTATTCCGAAAAGAATATTTTGTTTTTTTTAATTTTGACTATAGCAGAATATTTTGAAATTCTAGTATCGTCAAGTTTGCGTAAAAACAGATTAAAAGAAGTAGTTGTACAAGGATTAATCTCAAGTGAGTTTCTTCCTAAAGGAACTGTTAGACTCATTACTAGTCCTGGGGACTCGATAGAAAATGTGGTAGATTCTCCTCAACTGGAAACAAGGGAAAAAGTAAGTGTGGAAGCTCAAACCTTAGTTGACTTTGAAAGAGAGAAATTGTTATTTGAACGAGAGACGTTTGAGAAGGAGATAATTGAAAGAGAAAAGAAGAGAGAATATGAACTGAGAGTAATTGAAATCCCAAACCCAAGTCAAAAGAGAAACTCAAAGTCTCTTTGATTGGTTTCGTGATGTAAATTTGTGACCTAATTTTGATGAATTAGATCCCGAGTCTTCAATGCGTTTGTTTGAGCGTACAGTTCACCACTGTAAGTGGCCCAAGGGTGAGTGGATTTGGTTACTTCATAATAAGCTCACTGGGAAAACAGCTAAAGTCTTTAATAGTCTAGAGGATTATTCTGATTTCGAGTTTGTCAAAGACAGTATCTTAAATGCTTATGCTATAACTCCAGAATCATACCGTCAGAATTTCCAACATTTCCTTAAGCCTTCTAACATGACATACGTTCAATTTACTGCTGAAAAATTACGTATTTTTCAAATGTGGTTTAAGACAACTTAAACTGGCACTTTTGATGACCTTGTCTGTGAGGAATTCAAAAGACGAATTCCCTTCAATATCATGGCTTATTTAGAAGACAAGGGTGAAAAAGATTTGATGAAGCAAGCACAGTTGGGCGATAGATACGCTTTTGTGCACAGGTTTAAGGGAAAGATTAAGAAGCCGAATATTGTAAAGTGACCCTCAGGACAAAGCCTTGGGACTAAAAGTGATATGTCGAATCTTACAGCTAATGCTAACAAACCTGTGACTTGTTTACTCGTATACTGTCGTAAAGACAGTCACCATATATCTCGCTGTTAGGAAACATGATTTAAATTTTTTATTAAACCTAATGTAAACACTGAAGCCAAGCTGCCACCTCAAAAATTAAGTCTGTTAGTAATGTAGCCAAAGTCAACGATTCTCAGAAAGATCTTTTTCCTTATTTTATATTCAAGGGTAAAATTTCACTTTCAAAGGATGGTAAAAGGTTTCCTGTTAAACATACTCAGGGATACTGCAGGTGTTCAAAGTTTAATAGTACATGTTGCTCTCCCTGGAATTAGTAAAAAAATATACAGGAGAGAAAGTGCTTTTGGAAGACTTGTCCTCATATTCATCAGTAAACCTTGCTCAAGTTTACCTTGATTGTGACATGTTGAAGGGAATGGTGAAGGTAGGAGTGAGAGAGAAGCTGCCAGTAGCAGGTGTTACATTTCTACTGGGTAATGATCTAGCTGGTTCACTTGTTGTTCTCAACCTTATAGTGGTTGATGAACCGTTGACATAATTATTCCTTTGTGCCGTCACTAGATCTCAAACTTTACATGACTCTAGTTCTGATTCTTCAGGTGTTCTCACTTTCACTTGTAATCTCCTCAGCCAAGTTATGACCAGGGACAACTTAATTAAAGCTCAGAAACAGGATACTTCTCTTGCCAAATTTCATTATGGGGCAGTACCTCTGTCAGATATTGTTAAAGTCCCTTGTTTTTACTATCAAGATGATGTCTTAATGAGAAAATACCGCCCAAGATATTTAAAGGATGATGACTCCTGGGCTGAAGTACATCAAATAGTTATACCTTATTCTGTTAGAGTACAGCTCACAGAACTGGCTCATGATGCCTTAAATGGTTACTTGGGGATATGTAAAACCTATAACAAACTTAATCAGGTTTTTTTCTGGCTCGGTATAAAGAAACAAGTGGCTAACTTCATCAACACTTGTCATTCTTGCCAACTAGTTGGGAAGCCCAATCAGGTTATTCCTCCCGCTCCACTTAACCCTATTCCTGTTACGGAGGAACCCTTTAACAAGATTCTGATAGATTGTGTGGGCCCACTTCCAAAAACCAAGAAAGGTAACCAATATTTGTTGGCTATACAGTACTGTGCCCCACAACTAGGTATCCTGAGGCATTCCCAGTAAAAAACATTAGAGCTAAGACTATTGCTGACATTTTGTTAAAATTCTTTCAACAAGTAGGTATCCCAAGATAATTCAATCTAACCAAAGATCTAATATTACAAGTGACCTTTTCACCTAAGTGTTATCGGAGTTGGGCATTAAACAAACTTTGTCATCGGCATATCATCCCCAATCACAAGGTTCCCTAAAAAGATACCATCAAACAGTAAAATCAATGCTTAGCAGATTTTGTTTTGACACAAAAGCTGATTGGGACGAAGGAATTCATTTCATGCTCTTTGCAATTAGAGAATGCCTACATAAAAGAACAATGGTTTAGTCAAATTGCAGAGATTCCTATGTAATGGGCCCCTGTCTCATCAACAGAACATATTATATAAATGGGTCAATACATCTGATATTATATTCAGATTCACCACCCTGTAACTTTCCACTGTCTATGAGTAAGATATGAGTTGTACATGTGAGAGGGCAACTCTCCCAGGAGGGAGAGACCCATCGTCAGCATATCTGTAAGCCCACACAGCGAGGCCCTTACTCCTTAGTCGCTCACAGAAAGTTATATCGCAAGGACGTGACCTAACGTTTATAATACATAAACGCCGTCCCTTTCTCATTCACTCCTATACAGTGGGACTTACGGTCGATCTACACTCAGGAATTATATATACAACCCTTTCATAATAAAACAAGGAACTACCGTTTGGGTTTCGCTACTTAAACCCAAATAATAAATATATGTGAACGGCCTGGTTAATTGCACAAGTAGCCGATTCATATATATTTATTATTTGGGTTTAAGTAGCGAAACCCAAACGGTAATTCCTTGTTTTATTATAAAAGGAATATATCTATAATTCCTGAGTGTAGATCGACCGTAAGTTCCACTGTATAGGAGTGAATGAGAAAGGGAAGGCGTTTATGTATTATAAACGTTAGGTCACGTCCTTACGATATAGCAGTATTTCTAGGATTTTACGATTGGTTCTCTCAACAAGGCCATTAGCCTGTGGAAGATAAGCTGTCACAAAAGTTTGTTTAATACCATATTGTGCACGTATATGCGCTACTAGCTGATTCTTGAACTCTGTGCCATTGTCAGAGAGCAGAACTTTAGGCGTAGTATATGGACATATAAGATTCATCACTAATGCATAGGCTACTGCTTCGGCCGTTTTGATTTTTAGTGGGACCAAGACGACGAACCTTGAAAAATGATCCACACACACTAAGACGTAGGCTGATCCCTGATGACTCATTGGGAGTTATAACAAGTCAATCGCGACTGTGTCAAACGGACGGTTTGGTGTAGGATATTGTAGAATCGGGGCAGGTGATCCTGTTGAACCTATATGTTGAGCACACGCCAAACAATTAGCTATGTGTAATTCTATGTCTTTCTTCATAGTGTTCCAGAAATACTTCTTTCATAAATCCGCTAAGCATTTATCACGACCTTGGTAACCTGCCTGTGGGACATCATAGAACAATGTCATTACTGCTTTGCGCAACGTGTCAGGTACGACTATTTGAGACACATTACCCTCAGGAGATTTTCTCGTCCTAGGGAGTATGTTATGTCGTAATTCAAACTGACTTAAGGGAAGAATTAACTTGAGGAGTTTAACATCCTCACCCGATTCGAGAGCAAAAATAACAGCTGACCAAAATGGGTCGCGTCGTTGCTCATCTTCCAGTTGCGAAAGAGTGAATGTTGATACAGGCATGACTGGTGCTATATTTCTTGACAGAGCGTCGGCGACAACATTCGCCCTCCCAGGTAAACACCTAAATTCGGGGTCAAACTCTTGAATTGTCAGATACCAGTGTGCTAATCTGCCTGATAAGTTTCTGCCATGGAACAGTTCGGTGACTGCCGCATGATCAGTAAAAACAGTTATCTTGTAGCCAAAAATAATGTCTTTAAACTTCTTAAGTGCCCACACAACGGCTAACGTTTCTAAATGCGTCACCGAATAACGTGTTTCAGCATCAATTAGTTTGCGACTTGCAAATGCTATCACTCTACACTTCCTACGCGTATCCTCTTGCATGAGCACTGCTCCGACTCCAATTCCGGAAGCGTCAGTACAGAGAGTGAAAGGTTGAGTGTAGTCTGGAAATGCTAGAACCGGGGCATTGGTAAGCACTGTCTTCAATGCCGTAAAACTATCTTCGTGTTCAGCGTCCCATATAAACATTGCATCTTTTTTGAGCAACCTTGTTAGGGGCGATGCTAATGTTGCATAGTTCTTGATAAAGGAACGATAATAACCAGATAAGCCAAGAAAGCTACGCACATGATCATTTGAGGTAGGACGCGGGAACTGAGATACAGCTTTGACTTTATCATTAACTGTATGTATGCCCTCACCGTCAACTACATGACCAAGGAAATGGATTCTGGGTTTTAAAAACTCACACTTCGAGAGGTTTATTTTGAGGCCTGCTGTGGAAAGTTTGTCCAACACTTCACGCAGTTTAATCAGATGGGAATCGACGTCCTTACTGACTACTATTAGATCATCCAAATAAGCGCAGACTGTGGTACCAATCAATCCGGCAAACAGGGTGTTGATCATTCTTTGAAATGTTAGTGGGGCATTTCTGAGACCAAATGGCAGTCGTAGAAACTCAAAGTGGCCCAGGGGCGTGCTAAAGGCCGTGATTTCTCATCGAGTGGTGTTTGCCAATACCCACTAAGCAAATCTAAGTTGCTAAATACCGCATTATCCTTGCCTAAGGATTGCAATATGTCGCTCAAGATAGGCATAGGGTACCTATCAGGGATCGTTTGATCATTGACGCGCCTGAAATCTATAACAGGGCGCCATCCACCATCCTTTTTCGGGACGAGGAATAATGGGCTATTAAAGGGGGATTTTGAGTGTCTAATAACATTCTCATCTAACATACCCTGTACCATATCTTGTACTACAGCGCGCTGGCTATGAGGTAGTCTATAAGCTGGTACATAAATAGGGTTGGTTCCCTCCTTTAAAGCTATATGATGGGATGTTAAATCTGTCTGACCTAGCGTTTCCCCTGGCAAGGCTACTATATTTCTATAGTCGGCAAGCAGCTCTAAAGGGCGTGTCTTGCCCTGGGGATGATCGATCACCTTAACATGTGGTGCTATTTGATCTATCCTGGCCTGTCGAGTCTGTTGGCATTTCGCAACAATACCTCGAATTGGGAATTTCGTAGGCTGTACTTCGACGTTGTTGTGATATACTAGAAAATCACACAAATAACATCCTTTCTTTAAGATTCGCTGAACGCCTGTTCGATTTAGAATCAGTACGTCGGTCAAACCACCAGGGCGTATAGTGCTCAGGGTAGATTCACATGACAGCCCTTTTACCTTGCATGTTTCCGGGAGACACACAACATCTGTGCCCGTGTACACGTTGGGTAGTTCGACAGTTGCTTTGGTGATATCCTCATTTTGGTAATGGAGAGTACTCTTCAACACTGCTGGTACGATCGTCCAACTCTTGCTGCTATAATCACGCTGGGAAAGTGTGTGGTTGAGGTCGAGAGATATCTCTGACGCATGATCCGCCTTCCTCTTAATAGGATTGGTAGACAACACTTTCGTCCTAGCTGTGAGCATAGGTTCAGAATGACTCATTGCTGTGTAGGAAACACCTTTAAACGTAACACTATTATTACGTGGAAGAACATCTATCATGTTCTTTCGAAGAGTTGGTAGACCAAGTAACCCGTCGGCTGGCAAATTAAACCGCTGGACTATATAGAAGTCCGCGTAGAAGGGCGTACCACGTCTTGAGAATCTGAGTGGTAACGTCACCATTCCTTTGATGCTCAGCTGAGTACCTGAAACTCCTTCGAGCTCAGCGTTATTAGGCCTCCATTTGAAGTTGCGGTGAGGGAATTTACGTTGTAACTCGTGATATGATGTCAAGGCCAATACATTAGCGCAAGCACCTGTGTCTATATCAAGAGCCAATCTGGTATTATCCACTCTCACCGGCACTGACAACACTTCCACTTTGCTAAGCGCCGCTACTAAATAGGCCGCTATAGAAGTGCTGTGAGGAGGGGTGGGAATTACCCTATCTATCTCAAAGGGATGAAGTGACATAAGTCATCCCCTCCCCAGTCCAGGAATGTCCCTCTCAGGACTCACATAAATCCCTAATATTTCATATAATCAGTTATATACATGCATAGTTATATTCTAGATGCAAAATGTTTATATTTCTTTAATATTTCATCTATTTTCCTATTTTTAAACATCCACTCTATTTGCATGGGGACATTATTTATATGGGCATTTCTATATACATTAAGCAATGGGCATTCCAGTATATAATGTGGCAGGGTATGGGATCTGGGTGTTCTGCAAACTCTACATTCTTTATCCTGTTCACTTCTCTCAGCTCCAAGTTCCCAATAATATTTGTATCCTAATCTTAACCTCATATACACTGAATCTTTCCACCTACTCCTATCTTCCCCATATGTAAATTTTGTGTTCATGAGAACATGATGGTAATGTTTCATTGTTTCACTTTTCTCGTATATTTCATTCATTTTGAAATTATCTTCTATTGATTGTATTTTCCGTAATTTGCTCCTTAATTGTTTCAAGGTTTTAGTACATATTATGTCGATCTCGCCCTTTTCCGTGGCTCTTTTTGCTATTATATCTACTGCTTCATTAAGACCAATGCCTACATGTAAAGGGACCCATACAAATTGAACATTATGGCCATTTTTCCTTATTGTATTTACTAATTTTCTACTGAACCAATAATGTGTTCAAAGACTGGACTCCCACTGTTCAAAGAATCCAAAGCTGCCCAACTATCAACAAAAAATATGCATCTTTATACATATTTACAACATTTTCCAATCCTACTAACATTGCATATAACTCAGCTTGTGTTGATGATATAAAACTGCTCAACCGAAGTCCAATTTTGATGTCATCATTTCCTTGTTATGTGTACTGTCTTATAAGGATCCCACACCCTGCCCTGCCATTTGACATAACTGAACCGTCACAATATACATGCAATGTGTTTATTTTAGGCAAATTACTAATCTTATTCTCATATAAATCCCTTAACTGTCCTGGTTCATGTAATGATTTCTTCATTGTGAGAGGCACTATGTCTAACTCTACTTCTCATTCTTCCCAGGGTGGATTCTTACAACTCTTCTGAACAGCTGTACACCAGTCTGCCAGATTACATTTTTTAATAATATTTACTAATCCATTCATGTATCCTCTCTTGCCTTGCCTGCAGAAGGTCCTTTTATCTTTTAAACCATCATTTATATCTTGTACAAATTTACCCCCACTGTTCCCTCTCATTAATCGAACTGCTGCAACATCCCTCTCCTAGTTGTGGTGTGCGCTGGTCTTCCCCCGACGACTTGTCCTGGGGACGTTTCTGCTTGCGCCGATACGACTCCTCCGTTTCACTAAGGTCCACTCCCTCAGCCTTTATTAGCACATCGCACTCATGTGAACTATGAGATGTCGATTTGTGAAGGGCGCACCATTTGCGCGCTTTCTGGTTAAGAGGAGGTGCTGGTTTGGCTGCCTCACTGTATGACCTTGAGAATGGCTTTGCACCGGGTGTGGCCTTAAAATTTGCACTATTACCTCGGAGCTGAAAACAATCTTCCATTACGTGGCCACGTTTATTACAATGTGCGCATCGTAAAGATGTTTTTTGTTTATAAGTCAGGCGGGGAGGTGCAAACGGAGCTAAGTGTGTCGCATAAGGAGTCTGGGAGGGAGTCATGTGCGCCATCTGAGGCACATGTGCGACCCTATCATCATCTTGACCCGTGAAATTTCGAACATAGCCGCCACGCTGCATGATATTAATAATATTATCAGGTTTAGGTGTGGTAGTAGTACTGGCGTGAGGGTTAGAAGAAGCCATTGTAGTGTTAGTATTAAGCAAGTTAGTATTCTTACTCCTAACAGAAGGCTGGGTTAATAAGGTTGTTACCGATTTAGCAACAGACACACTATCACCTATAACAGGGGTAACTGTTTTTGTATACTTAGGTGAAGTAATATATTGATTACCAGATCGTAGGGTACGACGGTTTAAGTCGTCAAATGATTCCTCAATAACTTTCTCACTACTTCCTACCGAATCGTCTAACTGTGTTCCCGACTCAAAGTCAATGTCAGTCTGTGCTTGATCATCGACGTGTTGGTTATAAGCAAACAGTTGCTGTTATAAGCAAACAGTTGCGCTAGGCGTGCAATGTCATCAGCATTAGACATGGGAAACTTATCTATTATCTATTAGTCTCTCGTGGGTCAATGAATACTTAACAATAAAAGCAGATCACTTGCCTCTCATTTACAAGATAAATGAATATGAATTGTAGTTAATAATTAAACTATCAATAAGAAGACAGACACTTATAAACCACTGTAAATTATAGAATTTCAATACATTAATTTTACATTCGACACTTTATCATTGAAATAATCCTATCCGACGAACCTATCGGTGTGAAGATATCTCTTGAACGTGTTCATGTGTGTATAATTATGTAATTTAAATACCTATTTACACAGGGTGTTACGTCTGTAAAGAAAACGTGATCCTTCAAGCCGAGTTCTGAGTCTAGTCTTGTGTGGAGGGTGGGCGGGGCCTCTTCCTGGTGATGCGCGTGCTGCTTCTGGTTTCCTTGGCAACGAAGAGACGCTTCTACCTTGGCGAGAGACGAGTCCACTTCAAACTAGGGGAGGTTCTCCACAGTCGATCAGAAACTGCTGATGATTGGTTATCACTCTGTTCGTTGCTAGGTCGCTAGCGAGACTGCCGTGTGCCAAGTCTTCACAGTCTACGTATATATGGAGATCTGTATGATGACACCGGAACTTTGTAATTAACGCTGGCGACACAACAAAACTGTTCAGCTGCTTGTGAAATATCAATTGTTAGTCCAAGTTATGAAACCTTTCTTCAACACTGCAACACTATAACTAGAAAATGCTGAGTGGGGCCTACTTCAACCGGCACAAACTGGATATTCACCAACAGGCTGTAATATATGTATATTACGAATTCTGCACGTTTTTGTATGTGACAGAGATAAGGAGCACACACTAAATATCGTCTCGATACGGGATATAGTTTTAAACACTAGAATTATGTAACGCGTCACTGTTGTGTGTTTTCTGTTTTCCCCCCAAAAAAACACAGACTGTTTGATACGACTACCAGTTTAAGAATCCGTACACACCGCTTGCCACTTATATGAATCGGCTACTTGTGCAATTAACCAGGCCGTTCACATATATTTATTATTTGGGTTTAAGTAACGAAACCCAAACGGTAGTTCCTTGTTATATTATAAAAGGATTGTATATATAATTCCTGAGTGTAGATCGACCGTAAGTTCCACTGTATAGGAGTGAATGAGAAAGGGACGGCGTTTATGTATTATAAACGTTAGGTCACGTCCTTACGATATATCTTTCTGTGAGCGACTAAGGAGTAAGGGCCTCGCTGTGCGGGCTTACAGATATGCTGACGATGGGTCACTCCCTCCTGGGAGAGTTGCCCTCTCACGTGTACAACTCATGTCTTACTCATAGACAGTGGAAAGTTACAGGGTGGTGAATCTGAATATAATATCAGATGTATTGACCCATTTATATAATATGTTCTGTTGATGAGACAGGGGCCCATTACATCTAATCAGACTATTTGTCAATATCTTGATAATCTTAAATCTAAATTAAGTAAAGTAACACAAATTACACTAGATAATTTAATGAAATCACAATTTAAGATGAAGAATATTTATGAGTGAAAGGCTAAAATCCGAAAGTTCAAGTCTGGAGATGAAATAGTGTTATATTTGCCTATTCCAGGCTCACCTCTCAAATGTAAATATCGAGGCCCTTGCAAAGTATCTCTTCAGTTAAACAAAGTAAACTACGTTGTTTTAACTCCTCAACCGTAGAAGGGATTCTCAACTATTTCACCTTAACTTAATGAAATTGTATCACAGAAGGCATCCTCAGGGTGACTCGGGTGAGAGACCGGTCTTCGCCAGCCAGGCATTCTCTTCTGAGGACATAGATTTGGTTGGAGAGGAAAGTCCAATTGTAGAAAGTAGGAAAACGACTCTTATATAATAAGCCATATTAAAGAGTATTTACAAAACTTGACTACTCAAGAACAGGCGGTTGCTATTAAAATATTGCAAGATAACTCAGGTGTATGCAGGGATGGTCCAAGTAGATGTCATAATGTTCTCAATGATGTCGAACTTTAAGCTATATGACAGACTTCTTACCGAGTCGGTCCAGAGAAGAAGGCGAAGATGAAGGACGAAGTTGACTACCTTTTGGAGCAAGATCTGGTAGTATACAGCTCCTCCCAATTGGCTTCTCCTTCCCTGCTTGTCCCAAAAGAGGAACGTGGAACTATGTTCTGTACATATTATCGTAATTTAAATTCATTAACTGTACCAGACTCTTATCCTCTTCCATTAATTGACGATCCTGTTGATACCGTAGGTCGAGCAAAGTATGTTACTAAGATCGACCTACAGAAAGGATACTACCAGATTGGATTAACAGAGAGAGCTACATTAATGTCCACCTTCTGTACGCCATTTGGACACTTTCAGTATGAGGTTATGCCTCTTGGGATGGCTAACGCTCCTGCCACATTTCAGCACTGTATTAACAACGTAATAGAAAGCTTTGTTGGCGCTTATTCATACCGAGATAATTTGGTAGTTATTTCAAATATGTGGGATGTTCACGTCGCCCGCCTTCCAGCTCTCCTACAGCGCTTGGACGAGGCAGGCCTGACTATCAACCTGGCGAAGTCCCAATTCGGCCAGGCCACCATTACATACCTTGGACACATCGTGGGTCAAGGACGATGTTTACCCAAAACTGCCAACGTCGATGCCATCCTCAATTTTGCAGTACCCACAACCTGCAAGTCCCTTATGAGATTCCTTGAAATGGCCGAGTGTTATAGGAGGTACTGCAAGAATATCGCATCTGTAGCTGCTCCGCTGACGTCTCTTACCAGAGGGAAAGTCCCATTCTAGTGGGATTAAGCTTGCCAAGAATCCTTTAACCAGCTAAAGAAGTAACTAGCAAGTGATCCTGTTCATTAATTTCCAGACTTCAATAAGGCTTAGGTGCCGTCCTTCTGCAACTGGGTGATTCTGATGGGCTACTTCATCCAGTCTATTATTTCTCGACTAAGCTGAAACCTCGCCAACGTAACTATAATATTGTTGAGAAAGGAGGATTAGCCCTGGTGTCTGCCCTTAAGAAGCTTGAGTGTTATCTCCAACATCCTACTTATGATGTTCAGGTCTTTACAGACCATAATCCACTCATCTCCATCGAAAAAGCAAGACACAGTTATCAAAGTATTCTGTGATGGGCCCTCCTAATCCATCCTTTTTGTATCAAGGACAACCACATCAAAGGAGAAAACAACATCTTGGCAGATACGTTATCCCAGGAAGCGGACCGACCTCATTGACCACCATAGTTTTGCACTGCACCTGTGACCCCTCTACATGTCAGCTGCCCATCTCCATCTACGACTATGATGGACTTCGAGGGGGAGGTATAACATAGAAGGGTCATACTTCCATGTATATACACTGCATTGTCAGCTTTATGTACACGGCTTACTTCACACTACCCAAACTACTAGATCACCTGCAGTAAACTAGTAAGCACACGAGTCATGAAATGGCTCCTGATTGGTGGAAAACCTTTTGCCGGCTGTTGGGGGCGCCATCTATGACCGGTGAAGTTTACCCTAACCCTGGGGTTCCAAGACAGTCATACTCTCCTCACCTCAGAGATTTGTTTTCCCTGCCTACTCTGTCGTGAAGTTGAGCGACTGTTACCTACACTGCCAATGCACAGCGGGATCTACTGGACAACTATTTGTAACTTGCTTTGGTACAGCTGAGTACGTTATTTTTCACCCTTGTAAATGCGTTTTGTGTTAATTTTGTTTTAAGATTATTATATAAAAATCACTTGCATATTTTTCACGTCCTACTATTTATACTGTTTTGGGTGTTGAGGTGTCAACCATGAGTGTGGTGTCAAATATTCAATTAAGCCAAGTAATGAGATAATAACTAAACCTACAGTGTTCTCACCTGAAGCTGACAAGGCAGGTCGTGAAGAAATCCCCGAGGCATCTGGCAGTTCAGTCCTGGTAGCTTGCTCCTTATGTAAACTTGAACCATCTGAGCCATTGACAGACTTCGGTTGAGAGGACTGGAATAATGACACCCATGCTCTGTGAAATATTTCAATATTAGCTAGAGAGAAATAATCAGCAGTAGGCCCAACTGTGGCCAAGGTACATAATCCATGTTCATCTACAAAATATGAGCTCGCACCCCAGCAGGGATAATCCACTTCACGTCCTCGAGTATGAACAAATCTAATCATTTTCCGTATACACATAAGGACAACTTGCTGTCGATGCACTTTCGACACAGAAGTTGCTTCTGCTGGAAGAACTCGACAAATGTTTGTTTGTCGGCTGTCCGGCAGTTGTGAAACTGTTGCAGATAGGCTTCAAAAACTCACTGGTGTACCTTAAGCATCAAATACCTCCTATACTCTCCTCTAAAAAGAACTGTGTGCCAACAATGCCCATTTATCCACAAGCCAATCGTAAAGCTTGGCTGTTCTTTCAAAATGAGGGAAAAATCCTTCAGGTTCCTCCAAATTAAAAATTGGTACAAACCGAGCTGCAGCCTCTACACTAAAATGCTGCAGTCCCTCACCCCGAGCAGATTGTGAAGCTTGGACAAGGCGAAACCTCTCTTTCTCAGTCCATAACTTCCCGATCTCAAGGTTATGGCTCTTCAGTGCCAATCGTCTAAGTACAAGTACATCACTAAGTCGACCAAGAAATTCCAACTCGTTCTCGCTGAAAATTATCGCTTCCACCAGATGTTTAGACACTAGAGTGCGAATATCATCTTTCTTATGTGTGTGTGTTGAACCTCCAAGCCACACTAGTTGGTTAACTAACTCAACTGGGCTTTAATTAAATCAGCAAGAGCCTTCAGTGAGGGGTTAGCCACAAAGTCTTCAAAAACTGATCATGGTTGCAACGAGAAGAGAGAAATTCAAATAAAAAATAAGTTAAGCCAGTTAGATAGCAATATATATTTGTATGGATATAAAACAGTAAATACCATACACTCAAGTAACCAGAGAAATATGGTCAAGTCAATCTCGCCAGGATACTATCCTACCCATGAAAATTTGTATAAATATAAAATAATAACTAACAAGCTTAGAAGTGAACTTAAACAAGAACAAAATATACTGAACTCTATAGACTGTGTACAATGAACCTAGGGAACACATGTCTACAGTAATACTTGTACATTGAAATGAAATAGAACATGATGCATAAGACGTGAAAGAAACTGCACAAATAGCTCAGTTTTTTGTCAAAATGGTATATCATATTGATTCACTCCCAGACAAGCTCCCAATCTATCTCGACCCTGTGTCTCCAATTCCAAACTTACCCCAAAAGATAGTGCTGGACAACAGTTATATTGCTATTGATAGGGTACTGTCGCGATCCCAATATCCTTTATACCTGGGGAGTGAAACCTACCCCAAGTTATTATCAAATAAAGGAACAAATAGAGAACACGGCAATAATGATCCCCACAAAAACCTACTCAACTAAATGTACTTGAATAAGTATGAACAAGTTGAAATAAGTGATTCACAAAAGGGAAGATAATTAATTAATTCAATTTATGCTCTAAAGGGAGTACTGACTAGCAAACAAGAATTTAAGGGAATAAGTGATCGTATATTAAAATAAGAGTGATGCCGGAAGGGTGAAAACATACCGTAAGGAGTTAGACCAAACGAATATTACTTAACATAACTATATTACATAGACATACAAAATATATATATACAACAATCCCTACAAAATAGTTATTTCCTACCAAACAGGAGATTCCTTACCACCAGGATCCCTTCCTAGGCCTAACTAAACGTGTCACTAATACCTGATGCCCCTAGGGCATTGCAGAAGACTGAACAAGGCACTAGACAAGGGTCAAGGCTAGAGAACGAATGGACACGTCTACCATATGCCACGGTTTTTCGCTACTGGGGAAGCGTCCCCACGCGGTGGAGGAGCGCGTTAATACTACTCTTGATTTAACTTAACAGAGTAACACAATGATGCATATTAATAACATACATAAATATACAATTAACCTAAGTAACTAAGAACAAAAATAATATAATAAGTACAATTAACAAGTCATTAATAGCTTGTGTGGAATGGAGGCGTGAACATATGCCTCACGCCATGGGAGTTCCCGAGCGCAATAGGCACGTGACACCTCCCCCAAAAAAGTGAGCTTACAACTAACTGGAAGCGAAAATGGATATCCAGCTACACAGTGAAAGTAATAACTAACACAATCAGTTTAAATCAATATGAAGCAAAATAATTCATAATATAAACACAAGGTACTCAATGACAATAAAACAAAAAAAATAATTTGCATATAGACATAGTTTCTAAATAATGAGACTCGAGAAAGTGCATCAGCCAACACATTCTCTTTTCCGCGGATATGGGAAATGTTCAAGTTATAGAGCTGAAGTGATAGAGCCCACCTCAAAAGTCTTTGGTTGGTATGTTTCATCTTGTCAACAAAAGTAAGTGGGTTATGATCAGTGAACACTTGAACGGGATAAGCAGTGCTGCCAATATATACTTTGAAGTTTTCTAGTGCCATAATCAGTGATAAAGCCTCCTTTTCAATGGTGGCATAGTTTCTTTGATATTTGTTAAATTTTCTAGAAAAATAGTACAGCGGATGAAGCACTTGATCACTATCACCCTCTTGCAGAAGCACAGCACCGGCGCCAATTTCACTGGCGTCGACATGGATAAGGCGTTTTTTCTTATGCCGTTCAGGGGTGCTAATCACATAATTCACGGACCCCAGTTTTTCTAGTACTTCATATGGACCACTGTATTTGGATTTAAAAGGGTGATCATGTAAGGGCAGGAAGGCCAACACCTGCTCCCCCACTTGGAATTCTCTAGGTTTTGCCTGATGGGCCTTATCAAAATGCAGTTTCATTTTCTCTTGAGCACACCTTAAGTTGGACTGGGCAAGTTCTACAGCCAGACGCAACTTCTCCTTGAATTGGACCACATATGAAGCTAAGGGCGTCGCGCTCTGATCACTCAACCAACACTCTTTTAACACCTTAAGAGGCCCTCGCGCCTCATGTCCATAGACGAGCTGGAAGGGCGAGAATCCTAGCGACTCTTGTTTACTGTCCCGAACAGCAAACAAAAGCAGGTCAACTCCCTCGTCCCAATCCTTCCCAGTCTCCAGACAGAAGGTGCGCAACATGAGTTTTAGTGTCTGGTGAAACCTCTCTACCACCCCCTGTGACTGAGGGTGATAGGCCGAAGACCTCAACTGCCGGACTCCCAGGGTTTGCATTACCTGATTAAACAACCGGGAAGTAAAATTGGAACCCTGATCTGACTGCACCACTGTAGGAAGGCCTACTTGAGTGAAGAAGTGGGTTAAGGCTTGGATAACATTCTTCGCTGTGATGCGGCGCAAGGGAATGGCTTCAGGATAACGGGTTGCACAAGCAATAATGGTTAGCAAGAACTGATGACCACGAGGGGTCTTAGGTAAGGGACCGACACAATCTATGACCACCTTACTAAAGGGCTCTTCAACGACTGGGATAGGCTGCAGAGGGAATGGTTTAACACTGGGGTTCGGTTTCCCCGCTACCTGACAATCATGGCAAGTGCGACAGTAAGAGCTGACGTCTTTCTTCATCCTAGGCCAAAAGAACTGGGATAAAATTTTTGCATAGGCCTTCCTAACTCCTAAATGACCACCCACCCCATCATGAGCTATACTAAGTACGTCCTGCCGCAAAGGTTTGGGAATAACAACTTGATGATGAACTAACCAAGGGTGATTGGCAGGAGAATTGGAGGGACGGAACTTCCGCATTAATACACCAGACCTAGTGTAGTAGCAATTTGATTCTTGCTCAGCTTCTGTCTCAGTAACTGACCTATTGAGAAAACCTACTAGCTCAGGATCCCCTGCTTGTAGCTCAATAAATTTACTCTTAGTGATGGGAGAGGAACCAAATCTAGTGACATCTGGGTTCCTATCTCCATCAGAACTAATCTGGAGGTTATCTGGTTGTGGGGAATCCTCAAAAAATTCACTGAGACCAAGATCAGTATGGTCCGGCTGGATAAGATTATCCTCGGACTTCTCACAGTCCTGGAGGGAAACTTCATCAACTTCACTAGTCTCTTCTACCTCTGTACTGCGGCTCATGCTACGGGTCACAGCACACGCAGGGAACAACCCTGGAAAGTCTACTTCTAACTGCACAGTATTATTCTCGGCAGTGGGACAAGATGAGATCACAACATTAGGGAACATCATGTCGCCAACGAGGTCATTTCCTATCAATAGAGAGACCCCTTCTACAGGTAAGCTATCTACTACTCCTAACGTGACATAGCCTGACTTTATGGATGACCGCAGGTACACTTGACAAAGGGGAATACGCGACCCACCGGTCAAACCGTTCACAAGCACCCAGCTACCAGTATAGCATGAATCCAGGAATGGAGCAGCTTCTTTAGTAACAAGAGATAAGGCTGAGCCTGTGTCTCTCAAGAGTTTAACAGAAGTGGGTTGACTGAATTGATCCAAAGCTAAGGAACCAGGAGAACAAAATGGTTCAAAGGTTGATATCACAGAAGAGGGGGAAGCATCCAGGGCAACAGTCTGACTGAGGGCAGTGACATAGGGCTCCAATAATTTCTCAGATTGCTCGGCCACCCTGACCAAAAGAGCGGGGGATCCTTGGTGAGAGGAATTTCTTTTCTTTAACTTGAGACAGTCGCTGATGACATGTCCTGGCTTCTTACAGTCCCTGCAACCAGAGTTTCTCTCACCAGTAGGAGTAGATCCACCTGTCCCATGGACCATGGGCTCACCCGGGGTAGATGATGCAGAACCTGAGGGTCGGGTCGGTATGACAAGAGGCAGGGACCCCGGTGTAGATGTTGGTGTGGGCCGCTTGAAGGAAGTGAAGGACTGGGACATGGGAGCATAAGACCTGGAATTTACATTTCTATTAGTTAAGGAATAATGGTCAGCCACTGGACCAGCATCAGCCAGGGTACAGATACCTCTCTGATCCAAGTGTGCTCGAATGTCGCCTGGGATACACTTTCTAACCTCCTCTAGCAGGATTAGTTCAACAAGCTTGTCATGTTCTACATGGGCAGACTCACTTTCAATCCACCTCCGACAAAGAACCTGTTTCTGCCTAAAGAACTCCACAAATGTTTGTTTGTCAGTCTTCCGGCAGTTACGGAACTGTTGCCGGTAGGCTTCAGGAACAAGTTTATAAGCGTTGAAAACCGCTGACTTAAGAAGGGCATAGTCTAGACATTGATCCTCAGAGAGGGCAGAAAACACATCTAATGCTTTACCAGTGAAAGATCTATAAATAAGTTGAGACCATTGAGAAACAGGCCACTTGTTAAGTCGGGCAATTTTCTCAAAAAGAGAGAAGATCTTGTCTGGTTCTTCCTCATTAAATTTAGGAACACTGTTGAGACATTTGTCTACACTGAATGTTGAAGTATTACTACCCTGAGCCAAACCTCGTTGTTTGAGAGTTTCCAGCTCCACCTCGAGTCTCTTGAGTTCAACTTGTAAGGCCAAATTACTTGGTGTAACAATTTCCTCTGAATTTCCCGACGGTTGGGCTATGATTTCATTGTCAATAAGGTAGTTGAGGACAGCCTCTTCTAACCTAGCCTTATTCATGGAAGAGCGGCCTTCTACTTCATAATAAGCAGCGAGGGATTGCCACTCTGCCTTAGTAAGCCCCTTCAGTACTTCGGCTGAAGGTGAAGCCAAAAAGCTTTCCAGGTCAAACATGTTGAACTCAAAATCGAGTAGCGAAAAAAAAGTAACCGTGGCAGCTAAGCTAACTAGCTAGCTAATTAATAATATCAAAATGCAATCAACTGTGAAACACAGCAAGGGATTAACCAAACACCTGGTACACAAGATAAGGGTTAACTCACCAGTAGCTTAAGCAATAACAGGAGCAATATAAATGAACACTGTGAACACAGCAACTTGCATCCAAAAATACTTAGCGATGAAACAACACCTGGCGAGTAACAACACTTGATATGACACAACAATGGTGGTTAGCTCCCGGACACAGGGCCCCACTTGTCACGATCCCAATATCCTTTATTCCTGGGGAGTGAAACCTACCCCAAGTTATTATCAAATAAAGGAACAAATAGGGAACACGGCAATAATGATCCCCATAAAAACCTACTCAACTAAATGTACTTGAATAAGTATGAACAAGTTGAAATAAGTGAATCACAAAAGGGAAGATAATTAATTAATTCAATTTATGCTCACTAGCAAACAAGAATTTAAGGGAATAAGTGATCGTATATTAAAATAAGAGTGATGCCGGAAGGGTGAAAACATACCGTAAGGAGTTAGACCAAACGAATATTACTTAACATAACTATATTACATAGACATACAAAATATATATATATACAACAATCCCTACAAAATAGTTATTTCCTACCAAACAGGAGATTCCTTTCCACCAGGATCCCTTCCTAGGCCTAACTAAACGTGTCACTAATACCTGATACCCCTAGGGCATTGCAGAAGACTGAACAAGGCACTAGACAAGGGTCAAGGCTAGAGAAGGAATGGACACGTCTACCATATGCCAAGGTTTTTCGCTACTGGGGAAGCGTCCCCACGCGGTGGAGGAGCGCGTCTCATATCACGTGATCCAGGACATTTGCTAGATAATTTATATAATTAATTAATACTACTCTTGATTTAACTTAACAGAGTAACACAATGATGCATATTAATAACATACATAAATATACAATTAACGTAAGTAACTAAGAACAACAATAATATAATAAGTACAATTAACAAGTCATTAATAGCTTGTGTGGAATGGAGGCGTGAACATATGCCTCACGCCATGGGAGTTCCCGAGCGCAATAGGCACGTGACAGTACACTTTAGTTAAAGTTGCATGTGATACTCTTCAGGTGTTGCCAAATACTCAGTCATAGTTGATTAACAAAATTCTGGGCGAGAAGGTACAAGACAAAATATATATGCACGTCTTACCTAATTCAATGTACAGTTGCCATGGTCACTTTGATGGTCAGTCTGTTTTAACTACTGATTCTTATTATACTCCACGAACGCAAAACATGAGTGGGTTAGCTATTCCTAAGAAGAGAAGTGTTTTTCCCCATCGACGTTTATACTCATGATCCCTCCCAGTAAGTTCCGCCTTTGAACACAGTTGTCAATACGTTTTTCCACTTCTGCTGGCAAGCTCAATCTTGAATTAGTTTATGTAAATCAACTTTACTAAATTGCCAGACCTTTGTCAACTGAGGGTCATCCTTGAATGAGTAACAGTTGGGTTGTTTGTAATTTCTGCCATTGGGTGAGTAGCGATCGCTGGCAACTCCGGGTATATATACCATGGGCAGGCAGATAGCGTCCCGTGACACCTTCTCTCCCATTTGTTCCCAGGTATGTACTGTAGATGTGTTCCCTAGCCATTCAGTTTGACCTAGTCATTGTAGTGAATATCAGTGTTCATCAGTGTTCATGCTTTAACAGTTGAATTGTCATTCACCCAGTGTAATAAGTAACATAAAGTAAATGTCATCTGACGTTGAGAGACGAAGGATTTGTTGTGATTGTGTGTCCATGCTTCTGTCCCGTGACACCTTCTCTCCCATTTGTTCCCAGATTCCAGGGTGGGCTTATTTGAACACCCCATCGGCTGCTGAGCCGGTGGGTAACCAGCAGGGATCAATATATGCATCGATGTCGGTGATTCAACATGATTTACTTACTACAAATCAACATCACTGGGCAGGACCCCAGACGCTCACCATGTGTCGGAGTACAACCGACCACAACAGCAGTCGTCAGTTGTTAGAGGCGCCAGTGCTATACCCTGGGACATGCCTTGGAGATATGGTCCACAGTGTTGTTGTATGTTTGGGGATAATTAGCGGGTAATAATTATCCCATGTCGGGTAGTGGACCCATGTATTTGTTGGTATCAGTATTAACGTGTTGTGTGTGAGTGCATCTCCTATGCACTACCAACAGTCTGTGAAGTATCTTAAGTAAGTTTGTCTTATAACTGGTAACTGTAATGAAATGTACCACTAGAAGATGTGGGTGAAATAGAAGTACCCACTTGGAGTGGCAGTAAAATAATCTGCAAGGAGTTGTCATGTAACTATGTGTAGTGAGTAGGGCCAAGGAACTGGTCCTGCTATGTAATGTAATGTAACACCAGTAAGGTTGTGTGCAGTAAGAGTAATATCTGAGTAAATTGCTGTTGAGTAAAAATAAGAAAATACTGAGTCTACAGTTGAGTAAGCGAGGAGTTGCACCTTGGAGTTATATGTTAATAATATCTCTTTTTCCCTTTGATTGCATATTAATAAACCTGTTCTTTGAGTATTTTGGGAGTATTCATTTTTCCCACAGTAGCTTCACCTTTATTTCCGTCCAAGTGACCTGATATCAGAATTACAATACCCATGTGCCTTAGACCCTCGACATGCTACCAAAAAGGAACTGAGGTTATGTAGTAACCAGTGAACTGAAGAAAGTAGGAAGAACAATTGAAAGAACTAAAACAAGAGAAGGAAGAGTATAAGATAAGGCAGAGTATGAGTAGAGGGAAACCGCCGCCGTTACACAGTATGAGCACCACTGACTCCCACCACCTGAAGAAGACAAGAGAGAAGGAGAGGTAGAGACATCCTCTCTTAAGCAAGGCTGGTGTTAGACAGACAGACAGGGCATAGGTCAGTAGGGATGGCCGACACAATAATTCCCCTCCCCCCCCCTGCACATGCGCAGATGATCGTCAATTAATTCACAAGCTTACATACACTACTACTACAAGGTTTGAGGAAAGTTTATAAAGGGAGAAGGACAGGAATATTTATGGAAAGACAATGAGTCGATAATACGACCGAAAATAAATTTTATAACAATGAGAACACAAGCATAACAACAATAGGCTACCTGACAAACCAATGCACAGCTGGTAGACCTGCTGGGATGAATTTTGCAATAAAACACTTTCACGTGACAGAATACACAAGCTAAAGATATGACGCGATATCCAGACAAGTCCTGCAAGAATAATGCCTTCTCCCATGAAGTTATTTTCAACGAGAGGCAATGCGTCTTTTCTTGGGATACTTTGAGCACTTGTCGTGTCTCTTAAAATCAGTTTTTTTTTAGGGTGGTCACAGTGCCTTTAAAATTGAAATCTTTAAATGAGTCACTGCAATCAGTAATGTGATGTTGAACTCTCTAATAAACTTAACATATGACATTCTTTGAATAACTGCTAGTATTATCGTAAATTTTAGGGACATTGTTTTTTTTTTTGTGAAAACTTCCGTGAATCACTAGAATCTCCTGGTGTCGAACGATATGAGTCAGCCTTTACAAAGCACTTCCAGTCAGGAACTCCTATATGGGTTAGTGCATACATGTCTGTAACCACTTCGTGTACTTCTCTCTCATCTAGGCACAGGCGGATTTCAGGAAGAAATTTACTGTTAAATTGTTCTAAGGCATCAATTCTTTAAGCTGTTCGTTTGTGAAAATTTTACTTGCCTTTAACCATTTCCCAAACAAGCAGTTTAATTATCAATAAACTTTAAGTTAAAGTGTTGGGTGCCTTTTGTTGATTACTAAAACTTACACTGTAAGTCCCGGCAATCTGATCACATCCTGTACCTGTAATGCACCATTTTTACAATGTCATATTTCACGCTATCTTCACTGCTAAGACTGGCATAAATTTGCCTAGGTTTACCTTAGATTATTTTTCTCACCAAAACAGCCCTAAACCGTTTTAGTCAGTTAAGATTGGCAGCAAGCTTCTCAAACATAGTGCCAATAAGCTGGGATTTCTTACTAAAATCAAAAGTTTTCTGTACCACTGTACTGTCATGCATATGGACATTGAAGGGTTGTGTAGGTAAAACTGGGCTAACTGTAATTCTAACCTTAACTTTTCCTGTTCCTGCTCCCTTAATGTTGACTGACTTTCATCTTCTTGCTTTGAATTTAAATTCCTGTTCTCTTAATTTCAACTCTCTTTGCTTTAATTTTCACTGACGTTCATCTTCCAATACTTTAAATTTAGATTGACATTCTTCTGCTAATTCTCGCTATCTAAAATGTTCACGTTGTTACTAATGCTCAAATTGTTTTAAGTTAGATTTAATATTCTAAAGTTGGTATTGAATCATTTAACCTTCTATCATCATCGGTCTCCTGAGTCTCTATGAGAATCAAGTCTGTTTGTCACTACACCGGTATTGTCTAGAAAAGTTACACTTTATACAAGACAAGTCTGCCTCTAAAATGAATGCTGGTACTAACTAGTTCATTTAAAATTGAGTTCTTTGTGTGCTGTTTACTATCGCAGCTTAATAATATGCCAAAATTATCCACTATCTAAGGTAGGTAGTTATGATTATACTTAATACAAAAAACACAATAAGAAAAATATAAAAAAATAAAGTTATCAGAAGAACATTGTGATGGTCTTAACTGAGATACCGCATATAACAAGTACTAGGGAATTGCACTGTCCAGGTATTACTTGAGGTGTCGTGTCCTAGTATAACAATCACTGGAAAAAGCACACGAATAAGAAACACATTTGTACAATTCAGTTGCATTTAATCCCTAAAGGGCGTAGGCGATGATAATTGTCCACTAAGAAACATCCTAATTCACCCTAAATTTGTTCTGGAATGTTAGAGAACCATCTAGATATTAATATTGAAGAGCAAGATGGAACTTTCCTAGCTGAATAAAATCGTCTGTCTGTAGCCAGAATGAAATAGGTGAGAAGACATCGTACTCAAGGAATTAATTAGCAATCAAAGCAACTAGGAAATGGGCACCGAATATTCATTGTAATATAAATTTCATGTGAACAAAAATAGTTAAGTTGGCAGCTGTCCGGTATAAAATCAGTAAACCACATAGTTCAGTGGGGGCAGCAATGAGAAAGCAAACCGATATTTTGGAATTATAAAGCGTTTCTTCAAATACAAGGATTGGAGAATGCTCCATCAACTGTACAATTCTCACGTAGGACACAGTCTGGAATCCTCTATCCAAGCATGAACACCCTACCTCCAGAAATACCTGAGGGCCTTAGGATTAATAACCTTTCAGAGAAGATCCCATTGAAACTTTCAAAATACTGAAAGGGATGGAAAACGTGAACCCGGGCCGTTTCTTTGTGATATCACGCACAACCGATGAGGGGACATAACTACAAGCTTGACAAATTATCTTGCAGAACGAACTTAGGAAATACTTCTTCACAGAGTGATAGACCTATGGTACGGTCTACCAACCCAAGCTGTGGAATCACAAACAGCAATGAGTTTCAAAAGAGCTCTTAACAAAATTATCAAGAACAATAGAGGGATCCTACACAGGCCACTGACCACCTTTCCTCGGTATGGCCACTTGTAGTGGGTGGCTGTTAGGTAAATAAGGTTAGGTAAATATTAAAAAATCACAGCTATTTACAGTACAGTTTAGACTTTGTTTGATGACCTTCAAAGTGAAAGAGGCGAGACACTCCCACCCCACTTCATCTGCAGTAGTTTCTACTCTAGCAGGAAATTCAAGTCCAGACGAGCTTCCACAAATAGTTGACCACTTACAGTAAGTGTTAAGATAATGAGATCAGGCAACTGGTGTTTAACGACACATATTACAGGGAACTGATCCCTACCAGGTGACTTACTACAGGCGAGTCACTTTTACCTCATGTCTTGGGTCACTTTAAGGCGAGTCACTCCTACCTCATGTCTGGGGTAACTTTAAAGTGAATCACTTTTACCTTATGGCTGGGTTAACTTTATGGTGAGTCACGTCTATCTCATGTTTGGTTTCACTTTCGAGTGAAGGGTATCGGACCATGGTTCGTCCAGAACCAGGACGTCGGGGTTCGGTCGAGGAGGAAGAAGGACGTCACCCAGTGTCCTCGTCACTCAGGCACGGAAAACACATGAAAAATAAGAGCGCCTTCCCTAAGAAAAACATGTCTGTTAAGCTCTTACCGACTCCTGGGCAAAAATTCACAGAGGTTCATACAATGAATTTCTCTCGTAATTGGAGACATATGGACGCACATGCAGTAGATGAATCACTTAAGAAAGTTTACAAAAATAATATCTAAAACTACTGTATATCAGAATTACAGTGAGACATTACCTTAACTAGATAGGATGTTCACTCTGTACCAGCTCCTGGACCAGCAGAATCTTTAGAATTTGAACCCTCGTTGTTTTCTTTCAGTCTGCAATGTTTTCATGGAAATTTAATTTTATCATTTATCTTAAGCGTCTAACAAATAAATATGTATTTCCTTAATTATTTTTAAATACTGTAAACTGTATTTAGTATCCAAGCGAAATGGTGAAAGGTTGAAGATTTTATGCAATTACGCCATGCAAGTCTTTTGTGGTGTCTTATTACTACTATTATCTTTTGTGCCATTTCAATGTGAAAAAGTGAAAGTGGGTCCCATAGGCATGACTGCCCTTTAGGGACAATGTGAATACAGCACACTGTATACTAAGCCTTCGGTACACAAGGAGGCAGCATGGCCGGTATTGCAATCGACTGCATTCAATTCCCCAAGTTGTCAAGTTAGGTACCCATTTACAGCTGGGTGAACTGGGAGTGCCCGAGAATCAAACCACCTAACCATGGAACAGGAGGCGAGAGTTGTATCTACAGTATATACGATATCTGGAAGTAACTCCTTTGTAGAGATATTATTATAATTATTATTATTATTATTATTATTATTATTATTATTATTATTATTATTATTATTATTATTATTATTATTATTATTATTATTATTATTATTATTATTATTATTATTATTATTATTATTATTATTATTATTATTATTATTATTATTATTATTATTACCATCATCATTATTATCATTATCATTATTATTATTATTATTATTATTATTATTATTATTGTCAGCAGCAGCAGCAGCAACAACATAATGTTGCATTATTTAACGGAAGATAGAAAATTATGTGTAGTGACATAGTAAACGTATCACTGTTAACTAACACTGAAATATGCAGTAAATATAAACAATCACTAACTTGAATTATGAACACAAAGGACGTCATTCATAATGCTCGTGTTGGCATGATGTACGTAAGATAGCAAAGTACAAAATGCTGTACACTGCCTGAATAATGAAAACATCACTTATCTCTGAGAAGCTTCAGCATGCTTAATTACACATTCACAGTCGTTTGTGTGATAAATATTTCTCGTACCAGAAGATGTAACATGGCACCTTATTGGTTGAACTCAACTATAGCACAAGCTGATGTAAGAAGGCACCTTATTGGTTGAACTCAACTATAACAGAAGATGTAAAAGGATACCTTATTGGTTGAACTCAACTATAGCAGCTGTAAGAAGATTCCTTATAGGTTGAACTCAACTATAGCCCAAGAAGGAGCAACAAGGCACCTTATTGGTCGAACTCAGCTATAGCAGAAGATGTAAAAAGATACCTTATTAGTGTTACGAACCCCTCCACCCAGCGCTACGAACCACGCCATCTATTGTCTTGATCTACCTACCCAGCACCACGAGCAACGCCATCTAGGGACGTGACACGAGTATGACTCGTCTTAGTTAACACTCCGGGGTTTCCCTTCTCCATATCCTGGTTGTTGCGTCACTTCCTCCAAGTCTTCTTTGTGAGCTCCAATTCGAGGAGAGAGCACTTGGCTCTGGGAAGTGACCACAGGATCATCTATCCTCTAAACCTACGGCGCAGTGACTACCTACCGTCTTCTACAATACTCAGCCTTACTCGTCAGCCATCTCAGCTCCTCACTTAAGTATTTGTAATCTTGTATTGCCTCTCCCACCTCCACCTTGCTTCACGATTGTTTTATGTTTTATTAATATGTATATACTGTTAATGTTTAGGTTAAGTATGGTTAAGGGTAATTTATAAGCTGAATATTTTGTTAAGGAATTTATGGTACTTTATTATACACAACGAAAACTCGCATCCTTTGTCTACCCTTTTATAGTCCGATTGTCTTTGTTTTTTGTTGTTGTTGCCTGTTGGGATCTGGGTAGACTTTTAACTATATTCTAAATCCCCAACTCGTAACAAATGGCGACCGTGACAGGACTCGACCTTAAGTACCATATTCCTTCCTCCCTTGTTACTCAGTGTTAATTATTCCTCCCAGTCACTTCTGTTCACAATTGCTATACGGTGGTTTAAAGTTTCCTTCATATGTGTGTGCATATATTGGTATTATCGTACAGTAAGAGTGACAGACGTAGGATATTAGGTTCCAAGTGTCATAAGGCTTACCTGTTATTACATGTGGCAGTCGTGTAGTAAGTCTTATCGAGTGTAGGGAAGAATCCGGATCTGTTTAATGCCGTACCCTCACTCCAGAGTAGGCTGTTCCATAGTCACTAGTTTAGGGTGAAGTGATATCTTGGGACGCCCCGCTCTACCAGGACCCCATAATTATAAAGCCTCCATTATTGTTCTTCTCATTATCTCATTCGGGGTCAATCATACCATTTATCAGGGTTGTTAATCCGGATCTTTATATAAATGCCGTAATACGCCCTTCCTCTTTCAAGTATATCAGGGTTGTTAATCCGGATCTTTATATTAATGCCGTAATACGCCCTTCCTCTTTCAAGTATATCAGGGTTGTTAATCCGGATCTTTATATTAATGCCGTAATACGCCCTACCTCTTTCAAGTCTCTTATCCTTATCTAAGGATATTCTCAGAAGAACAATATTCATAAGTGTAATTTCCCTATGTATAACTTGGGTAGTTTCCGGGACTTTCTGGTTATCCACTGCCGTGATATTTTCTAGGGTAATCCACTTATCTTTTGACCATTAATCAATTTATCTAGGTTTTCTTAATGGCCACCTCAGGATTTGATAAACTTGGTAGTCCTGGAGGAGTGGAAAAGCAAGATACCATTTCACATCTTGAAGCATGTGGAGGAGCGTGGAGAGGTTAATTTAGGGCGTGCTGCTGAGCTGGCTGATGAGTACGCCTTGCTGGTGGAGTCACTGTGCCGTAGGGAACGTGGTACTTTCCGACATGTTAGGTCCTTCTCTGATGATAACCTTGGGGGCGTGAGTGGTAGGTCGAAAGGTCCCACACCTACCCCCCCTGATGCAACCAAGTATACTTGTTCTTACTGTAAAAACCCATGCCATACAATCCAGAGTTGTAAACACCCAAAGTGTCGAATTGCTAAAAGTAGTTACCTGGATCCCAAATCCAAACCAATAGCAAATACCAATGTGGAAAGGCCCAATCAGGATCTCTTCTCTTCATTCACCTATGAGGGAAAAATTTCAATCATAGAGGGGGCTCGTTCTTTTCCTATTTGTATACTACGTGATACGGGCGCAGCACAATCTATCCTCCTGTTTAACGTCATTCCTGATATATCTACCGCATTTACTAATGAGAGTGTTCTAATTTCAGATCTCTCGTCCCATTCTTCCTATCCTTTAGCTAAAGTGCACCTCCAATGTCCCTTGATTACTGGGGAAGTGCAAATAGCCATTAGGAAAGACCCAATGCCTGTGTGCGGCATTCATTTATTATTGGGTAATGACTTGGTAGGAGATCTAGTGGTTCCTAACATAAAGACAGTCGACTCTCCCTTACCTGTCAACTCCACCACTGACCTTAAAGAAACTATTCCTCATCTTTTCCCATCTTGTGCTGTCACCCGGTCACAGAGTGTGCGAAATGGGCCCTCTTTATCTAAAACCACCTCCAATATCTTACTACCCACAGAAGATCTGTACAATAAGACTATTAGTAAGGATGAGCTCATTAAAGCCCAACAATCTGATCCAACTTTGTTCAAACAGGTGATGAAAGACCTCAGTGTGGACCATTGTACATCTTCGGCTTACCACCCACACTCCCAAGGTTGCTTGGAACAGTTCCATCAAAACTTTCAAATCAATGCTAATAAACTATCTCCCCTCAACTATATAGTCCATACTCCTGATCGCCGAAAAGATTCACAACTTGTTCACATTAATCTCATGAAACTTTACCATTCCAGGCAGTCAGAGGAAGACATCCCAGAGGCTATAAGCCTACCTGTTTTGCATACGGTTTTGTCAGGGCCGGAGACAGATGACATGGACCTATTTGAGAATTTAGTCTTCCCTCTACCTAAAGAGAACCCTGCTAACAGTCACATACTCAACAACTTGGATGAGTATTTTTCTGTTCTGAATCCATCTCAAGCAAAAGATCTCACTAAGTTATTATCAACATTTCCTAAAGTCAGGTCAGACCTCCCAGGGTTTTGCAATATACTTAAACATGATATTAAGCTAATCTCAGATGATGTACAACCCATTAGGCAATCAGCATATCGACTAAATCCACAAAAAAGAGAGATTATGAAAAAGGAGGTAGATTTTTTGTTAAAACATAACTTAGCTGAGCCTAGTACCTCCCCCTGGGCTTCACCTTGCCTTCTCATTCCAAAACCCGATAGCACTTTTCGTTTCTGTACCGATTATCGTAAAGTGAACCAGGTCACTGTCTCAGACTCCTACCCTTTACCTTTGATTGAAGATATAATAGACAGCATAGGCTGTGCCAAATTTATCAGTACCGTGGACCTGTTGAAAAGATATTATCAAGTGGGACTCACGGATAGGGCAAAAATAATCTCGGCATTTATAACTCCATTTGGTCTTTTTCAATATTTGGTTATGGCGTTTGGCTTTTCTAATGCTCCGGCCACATTCCAGAGGGCCATCAACTACCTTAATTCAGGACCTAGGTGGGACGTTCGCCTACCTGGATGACCTGGTGGTGGTGTCGGACAGCTGGGACGAACATCTGGTGCGTTTGGAGATACTGTTTGCACGACTGCAAGAGACTGGATTCACCATAAACCTGGCTAAATCTGCTTTTGGCTGGGTCTCAGTGACTTACCTGGGACATATCGTTGGGCATGGTATGGTGAGACCCAAGGACGCAAACGTTAGAGCCATCTTGTCCTTCCCCACTCCAAGGACGAGGAAGGAACTCATGCGCTTCCTGGGGATGTGCGGCTACTACCGTCGGTTCTGCAGTAACTTCTCCAGCGTGGCCGGACTCCTCACAGACCTTACCAGTTCTGCGGTCCCTTACATCTGGAACCAGAGGTGCGACCAGTCTTTCCACCGCCTCAAAGCCTTCCTTGCCTCCAAGCCTGTAGTCCACCCCCCTGACTACACCTTGCCCTTCCATCTGCAAATCGACGCTAGCGGTGTCGGAGTTGGGGCTGTGCTCCTACAACCCGACCCAACCACTGATGTCCTTCACCCTGTGGCATACTACTCCGCCAAGTTGAAAAAACATCAGACCAACTACTCGACCATAGAGAAGGAGGCCCTGGCTCTGGTGTTGGCAATAAAGAAGTTTGAATGTTACCTCCAGTCTTGCCCACAAACAACCCTAGTCTTCACCGACCATAACCCACTCACGTTCATCCAACCAGATTGCAGACTCCTTATCCCGAGCTCCAGTGGAAATGCAGCAGCTACTCTCCAGACGCACCAGGTGATCACCTCCTTCGCGCCCGCGCTACGGAGGTCTTTGGAGGGGGGGTGTGTTACGAACCCCTCCACCCAGCATTACGTCTATTGTCTTGATCTACCTACCCAGCACCACGAGCAACGCCATCTAGGGACGTGACACGAGTATGACTCGTCTTAGTTAACACTCCGGGGTTTCCCTTCTCCATATCCTGGTTGTTGCGTCACTTCCTCCAAGTCTTCTTTGTGAGCTCCAATTCGAGGAGAGAGCACTTGGCTCTGGGAAGTGACCACAGGATCATCTATCCTCTAAACCTACGGCGCAGTGACTACCTACCGTCTTCTACAATACTCAGCCTTACTCGTCAGCCATCTCAGCTCCTCACTTAAGTATTTGTAATCTTGTATTGCCTCTCCCACCTCCACCTTGCTTCACGATTGTTTTATGTTTTATTAATATGTATATACTGTTAATGTTTAGGTTAAGTATGGTTAAGGGTAATTTATAAGCTGAATATTTTGTTAAGGAATTTATGGTACTCTATTATACACAACAAAAACTCCCATCCTTTGTCTACCCTTTTATAGTCCGATTGTCTTTGTTTTTTTTTGTTGTTACCTGTTGGGATCTGGGTAGACTTTTAACTATATTCTAAATCCCCAACTCGTAACATTAGCTAAACTCAACTATAGCCCAAGAATATGTAACCAGGCACCTTATTGGCTGAACTCAACTGTATCACAAGATGTAACAAGGCACCTTATTAGTTGAACTTGACTATTGTGTAAAAATAAAGGAAGTGAATAATAACGTGAAAATTATACGGTGTATGAAATTTTTCCATGGATTTTATAGCTAAGGTTTATTTGGTGCTGGTGACTGCTGCTGAAGGAGTGGCCCTGCTCTGTCAACTTCGACCTGTGCTGAATAGAGTATATGTTTATGGTTAATACAATACTATATTTTCATCACGTTTTTTCTTTTTAAGATGAAACATTAGTTTTAATTCCCAAATACATTAATTTCATATAAATTGTGGAAATAAAATTTTGACCTGTAACTATTTTGAACCAACTTCTTTAGTTTGTAAGGTCAGTGGGTGTGGCATGTGAGTTATCGAGGATTTCTTTTGCTGAAGTCACAATTTTGCTGACACCACACTCAGGTACTCACACTCCAGAAAGTATCTTTACAGATGGGTCTGATGAATTTTAAAATGAACAGTGCGACTCCTGTTGTCTAGGTTGGGTTATCAAAATCCTTCAGCCATTTGTCATATTGTCTGACACAAAATTGTAAAGATACTTTTTGGAGCATGTACAGTACAGCCTCGTTCAAGATTCTTCGAACACTGTTGGAGACAGCTGACAACTCAAGGCCGTTTGTTTACTTTATAGTACGTAGTATAATATAATACAACACAACAAAGCCCAACCATTAATTAATTAACGGGGAGCTAAGTAACCAATCATCGATCACTTTTACATTCATTCATAATTTTTACTTGGTACTATAGTAAACAAACGGCCTTGAGTTGCCAGCTGTCTCCAGCAATGTTCGAAGAATCTTGAATGAGACTATACAATCAAAGAAAAAAAATCGTGTCACGGTTTTGTCCGAAGATTAAATATAACTCGTGAAACATTATGAGCGCACCAAAAGTTTAGCCCTTCGGCATACGTTTTCACCAAATTTCACGACACGACTTTTGTCTTTCCTTGTACTTGCTGTTGAGACTGTTGCCGGATTGTTTTTGTTTATTTTATTGGTTTTACATCATAAGATACCAATAATATTACGAATAATAAATAGGACCACATTCGACCTTGAAGTGAACCACGTCATTACGAGGAATATTTATTGTATATGCTTTTGTGAATCTGGTATCAGACCTTAAAAATTAGGTTAAGGAATTTCTTCAGTAAGTGACGATGTATATTCAAACACATGACAACCCTTATCTCCGCGCCTAACAAGTGTCTATTTAAGCTTTAGGAGTCTTGGTAATTGTCTTGTCATTATCAGGGAATAACTGGAGTGTGGTACAGCATTTTGAACTTTAGTTACGTATGCTTAGGTGTTGGATATGTTAAGAACAACGTATGTTGAGGTGCATGTACTCTAAGAGTACTCTGGAGTTGAGATTGTTTTAGTTTTGTTTTCTTACTTCTTGGAGATTTTAATAGTTTTCCACCTTTAAAGATGTGGTGAACTAATCCTTATAGCACTTTGTCCTTTTTTAATATAGTCATATACGAAGAGTACTAGTGCGTTAAAGAAAGGCTCTGGGTTTAAATTCTTGATCTAGAACAACCATGGGCAGACTTTATAAATGATTTTTGGGTGTACTGTACCTGTTGGCTCATCATCTCTTAATAACCCACCTAATTTCAAATAGCATTAGCGGATAAGAATGCCACTTTTATATGAGGGTATAACAAGTAAAAACTGGTATAGAAGATACAAGTAAAAACTCGTATAGAAGATATACATATAGGTAGAATATTTGGTTGTAGGATTGTAAAGTGAGGAAATTGGTAGCGTGGCCAGTTAGTTATTTAACTGTAAATACGATCTTAGGGGAAATCTTTCTAAACACCAATTCTAAGTACAGCTATTTATTATTCACTCAATGATACAGACACATTAATAAAACATTATATTGAAGTTACTAGAACATTACATTTACGTTACTAGACGCTGACTCTCGGACACAAACATAAAATGGATACACTTCCCACCGTAAGTAACTTACCCTATGGATAGCTCTGCCAATGACTCACGTGTAACCTGAGGTAGGCCCAGCAGATGCTGCTGGACTATGTCTCCTATGGGAGACTACTAGCTGGAGACGCTGTGCCGGGGAGGGAAGTCTCCCTCCCGACATTGACTAGTGACGAGCGTGACTCTGTCTTCAGTGATGTGAAAGTAATCCCCATAGAATGAGCTGCAGGGCCTTTATATTGGAGGAGAGCCGGCAGATGACCTTCCCTAATTAACACTAAACTGGTTAGATCTGGACGGCTGTGTTTGTCCAGGTGCGTGGTCATGTCGCCGGTCGGTAATGCTTCCTAATTATTACCACCCGGGTGTGTCTACACCAGTGTACTGGCTGGAGGGGCACCTTCTTACTGTTATATGTGTTGTTCTTCTCTGGGCTGTAAGCTATGGGCTGATAAACAATCATTACAAGGGTAAGTAAAGAAGTACACGAAATTCACCTGTCTTATTTCCAGAATTTTCTACACTGCTTATCGTTCCTTGGAAGACAGAAGTTGGGTAACTGTGTAAAGGGATACTGGGCAGTGTCAGAGTGTGCACAAAATAAATTATCATGCTCACCCTTGAACTAGGCAGTAGTTTAGGTTTACACAGAATAAAAAAAAAACATAAAAAGGTGTGAAGTTTAAGGAATGTAAAGGTAAGGAAGGGGGCAAGAAGCACCAGAAACTGAAATATACTGTATGTGATGCCTAATTGAAATCAAAGATGAAAAATTTAGTTAACTTTTGGAAATAAAGAAGATGATTATTGAAAATTCGTGGTTTTGCCATCAAACAGGCCCTTTTAATAATACATGGATATTGCCTCGAGAATTATATTCTTTATAGGGTGTTTCGGAAATACATTTCATAATTCTGGAGGTTTATTCCTGAGACATGCATAAGGAAAAATTACGTTAGGTCAATACTCCATAGTTTCTGAGTTATAACACATGACACTTGGAGTTGGACTGTGATAAAATCTACGGAATATAAATGCAATATCCAGTGTTACTAGTACAATTCATTTATAACCATATGTAATCTGATATGGACTTTACAGTAAATGTTCAATGTTCCGGCTCTCTTCCTGAATGCAGACATTAGTTTGACACCAAAGTGACTATCATACACGTACGAAGACTCTAGGGGGTATTGCTAATGCTTGTGTCACTGTCTTGTACTCCGCGCCACATTCCCTCATGAGTCGGGAGCTCTATAGCATACACTTTGCTTTTAATGTGACCCCACAAGTTGAAGACGAGGGATTTAGGTCAGGTGATCGAGGTGGCCATGAAACAGGACCACCACGCCCTATTCACCTGCCAGGATACCCAACATTTAAGAAATCCGTTGTTACTTGAGCAAAATGAGCTGGGCACCATCATGCATGTGTACCACAGCTGTTGACGTATCCTGATGGACACAACCTCAAGCATCACTGGCAAAGTGTCCTCAAGAAAATGTGTGTACACCTATTCGTCGTTGGAGTTGTAGATGTGGGCAATAAGGTGGTTACCAATAGTGCCAGCCCCAAACATTGATTGTGAATAGTACCTGATGAGATGTACTGTACGTATCATTGCATGTGGAGTGTCAACAGACCCACTCAACTGTTGCTCTTTACTTTAAATAGGTTTTGATATTTCATGCTTTATGCCACAGACTTGTTGCAGTCCTCCCCTACCCAATTTTGTGTTATAACTCTGAAGCCATGCCATGGGATATGGGGTACTAACACTATGGTTAGGGAGTTATTTATCCTTATGTATGTCTCAGGAATACACCCCAAATTATGAAACGTAGTTCCGAACAACACTGGTTTATTTGGTACTCCCAAAACAGATGTACAAATTTCACTGAACCTCTAAATCCATTTCACTTTAGACTTCTCGAAACCAAGTGTCGTCTTTGATTCCTCTTCCTCTCTTTAATATGTTGTTCTATAACATACACCTATTTTTTGTCTGATTTGGTTGTATT
This sequence comes from Homarus americanus, assembly GCF_018991925.1. NCBI lineage: Eukaryota > Metazoa > Arthropoda > Malacostraca > Decapoda > Nephropidae > Homarus > Homarus americanus. The sequence goes on from NW_024732780.1 coordinate 879,788, forward strand.
CTATTTAAAATAATTGTGTTCAATAAATATTTACACCCATTAAGCCTATTTATCAAATTAATAGACATAGACTGGGCGCCCTAGACCTCTTGGATTTTCAGATAATAAAAACCATTTGATGGGCATTAATTTGGGAAATGTTATTATGATACAAATTCATCAATAGCACCAAGAAGCTGCAGTGTTTTTAAATAATCATCTTTTGATGTAAAATCAACTGAAAATCTTTAACGAAGAGGCGTCACAAAACCTGGTAAACACATTGGTGGGAAAAGGTGTTGTAAAGATGGAAGTAATGGTTGCTTCCAAGCTTACAGATAAATTCTAAAAATATAATTTATGGTAGTCAAGAGAGAACTCCAGCAAGTACTGAAGCTTCTGACGGTCGGGCCTCATGTAGATAACTGATCCTACTGGCCCTCAGACATCTCTCCAGACTAGTGGATGCAACATCCTCGCTACAGACACGGCCTAGGCTGCGTTAGGGACCTGTGTGGGTGAAGGGACGAGCACTTACTAACGGTTGAAATGCCCGCAGCACCCTCACTCAAACTAGGTCAGGGATTCCACCTACTTCTATTTCGATGAATTACTTTACTGTATCCTCTGACGTTGAAACTGAGACTACGAACTCAGTTTCATTCCCTACTATTATCTTCACAAACAATGCTCTGACTGAGCTATCAAAAGCAAGAATTAAATTGATTACAAAGGGTTGGATGGCAACAGGTCCCAACATACAGCGTCTTGCTACACAACCAGCAGAGTAGATTTAAAGTTCCCTTCAGACAAAGACGGCCTCTCGATGACGTCAACAAGGAAACAGAGAAAACGGAGGACGTTTCCACCGGGGGACTCAGAAGGTTTTGTGGACGTTTAAGTGTAATATAAATCCTTAGGGTTTTCAGGTTAGCCGTCATTACGATCATGACAAGGGCACTTCGTCTCTTCTTTGGGTTAGGGCGGCTGGGTCCAGGTAATGCAAGGTTTTTCTGTGGTGGTGGAGGTCCAGTGGAAGCCATTCTTACGAGATTAGCGAGATTATCCGAACAATAGAGCACAGTATACACGGGGTGACTGGGAGGATCGTAACTGACGTGGTTAGGTCAGCGGCTTCATCCCTCCCGCGGCAGGGCACGTCATAGGAAGCCCCAAGGCTCCTCTATGGATCTTGGACTTAGGAGACACACAACTCGGAAAGGTCTTTCGTGGTAACTTTTGTCTCCCAGATCACTCTACATTTTGGGATAAGGGTGTGACAAGAAGGTCAACTAATTAGTTGCAGTCAACAACGTCAGGGGTCCAGAAAACTCTGCATTTTCAATTAATAGACTTGTTTGAGTATACATGAACAGTCACACAGGCTATATATAAAAAAATTTATCAAACAAAATTAGTTAATGCAAGAAAACTTACTAAATGAGACACTGCCAATCTAATAAAACTAACAGACATTAATAGTGATGAAATTCTTCATGAGAATAATTTATTGGATACAATTTTTCTCTGACTGAACAAATGGCCCAGATATGATTGAAATCAAACAATTTGGCCTGTGGCTCATTTAGTTCTTAGGAAAAATAAATGTTTTTGGACATACATGCTTACTTTAACTTTACAGCATTGGAAGGGGACCTGGCTGGGTGGAGGTGGCGGGAGATGTTACAGTATTAGAACATAAGAACATAAGAAAATAAGGAGTCTGCAATAGGCCGGTTGGCCTGTGCATGGCAGCTCCTGTCGAGAGTTACTACCACTCTCTATCATCCATGAATCTATCTAGCCTCCTTTTGAAAATTTCCAGAGTTCCCGCACTTACTACAAAGTTGCTAAGCTTGTTCCACTCGTCCACCACCCTATTTGTGAACCAGTTTCTTCCTATCTCCCTCCTAAACCTAAACTTATCCAACTTGAATCCGTTGCTCCGAGTCCTATCCTGCTCGGATATTATAAAAACTTTATCTATATCCCCTTTATTGATTCCTTTCACCCACTTAAATACTTCTATCATATCTCCCCGCACTCTTCGTCTTTCTAGGGAATGCAAGTTAAGTTTCTTTAACCTATCCTGATATGGAAGGTTTCTAAGTCCCGGAATCATTTTTGTCATTCTTCGCTGCACCGACTCTAGTGAATTTATATCCATTCTATAATAGGGGCACCAGAACTGAACCGCATAATCGAGGTGCGGCCTAACTAGCGCAAGATATAGTTGCAATAAGACCTCTGCACTCTTGTTACTTACACTTCTAGATATAAAACCCAATACTCTGTTTGCCTTATTTCGAACATTAACGCACTGTTTTCTAGGCCGTAGGTCCGGGCTTACAAGTACCCCTAGGTCTCTTTCACAAGTCGACTTCTCTAGGTTGATGTTGTTAAGGCTGTATACATTATAAGTATTTGTTCTTCCAATATTAAGTACGCTGCACTTGCTGGTGTTGAATTTCATTTGCCATTTTTCAGACCACCCCTGCAGTTTATTTAGATCCTCCTGTAATGCATTTGCATCCTGCCCTGAATTAATTTGCCGCCCTATTTTGGTGTCATCCGCAAACTTGCTTATGTCACTGCTGATCCCAGTATCTAAATCGTTTATGTAGATTATGAACAAGAGTGGGCCTAGTACTGACCCCTGGGGAACCCCACTGGTTACACGGCCCCACTCAGATTTAACACCATTTACGCTGACCCTCTGCGTTCTATCGGTGAGCCATGATTTTATCCAATTTAAAACTTTCCCCTCGATACCATGAGCCTTAATTTTTCTCAGAAGCCTCTGATGCGGTACTCTGTCAAATGCTTTGCTAAAGTCTAAGTAAATAGCATCGTAATTTTCGTCATTATCTACTACCTCGAAGACTTTCCTAAAAAACCTTAGCAGATTTGTTAGACAAGATTTTCCCTTTGGAAACCCATGTTGAGAGTCGTAGATTAATTTGCTTTTCTCTAGATGCGATCGGATGCTATCTGCTATAATTGATTCAAGAAATTTCCCCACTACTGACGTCAAACTGATCGGCCGGTAATTTGACGCTGATGCTCTGTCTCCCTTTTTGAATATGGGTACTACATTCGCCTGTTTCCACAACTCTGGCACAACTCCAGTGTCTAATGATTTTGTAAATAAGTTTACGAGGGGTCCGCTAATCTGTTCCGAGGGGTCCGCTAATCTGTTCCCTACACTCTTTTAAGACTCGAGGAAAAATTTCATCCGGCCCTGGGGATTTTGTTTTCTTTAGTTTATTTATCTTCTTAAGAACATCCTCTTTTCTGATAGTGATATTCTTTAATTTCTCTTCTTCCTTTCCCTTAAATATCAGTTCCACCTCTGGAATTTCATCTCAAATTTCTTCTGTGAAAACTGATAAGAAGTAGCTGTTCAATGCTTTGCTTATTTCTTCACTGCCATTTATCAATTCTCCCCTCCCTGACTTTAAAGGCCCAACTTTGTCCTTGACCTTTGTCCTATATACCTGGAAAAATCCCTTGGGATTCGCCTTGGATTCTCTTGCTATTTTGATTTCATAGTCTCTCTTTGCTTTCCTTACATTTTTCTTAACATTCCTAGATAGTTCATTATACCTGTTTCTGAGCTGCTCCTCCCCTCCCTTTAATTTCTTATATATTCCTTTCTTTATTCCTATGTCATGTTTAAGTTTTCTGGTCATCCACCTTGGCTCATTCATATTTGACCTAATTTTTCTGTGTGGTATATTTTGTTCTTGTGCTTTATGTAGTATACTAGTGAATATATTATAGCCATGATCAATTGTTGTGTCATCTATGATCTCACCCCGTCCTACTGGGAACTGACGTGACTGTTCCCAGGTGACCTCACCTAGGTACCTTCTTAACCCCTGATAATCCGCCAACCGAAAGTTTGGGACTCTGACCATATTGTCATTGTTTTTCGTTTCCCAATTTAGGGTGAATCTGATTTCTCTGTGATCACTGTTACCTAGTTCTTCCCCTACTGTGATATTTCTGATAATATTTTCTTTATTTGTTAATACTAGGTCTAATATATTGTCACCTCTAGTAGGTTCTGTAATTACTTGTTTCAAAAAATTATCCTGTACTGCATCTAGGAAGTCTTCAGATTCATAGTCGCCTACAATGTTGTCCCAGTCAATATTTCTGAAGTTGAAATCCCCCATAATGCATAGGTTGTTATATTTTGCTGCCCTACTCATTTCCTGCCATATGGGCTGAGCTGCTTCTTTGCCAAGACTTGGGGGCCTGTAAATCACTCCCATAATTAGTTTTTCTCTTCCTTCCGTGATTTCTACCCACACAGACTCGGTTCCTATTTCACCCTTTATTGAATTATTAGTACAACATTTTAATGTATCCTTGACGAAGAGTGCGACCCCTCCCCCCTTCCTACCTTCCCTGTCCTTGTGAAAAAGGTTGTACCCTTCTATGTGGTACTCTGATAAAAAATTTTTGCTCGCCAGATTCATCCAAGTTTCGGTGATTGCTATGACGTCTACATTCTCGGTACATACAACCGCTCTCAGCAAGTCTATTTTATTTCTAACGCTCCTACTGTTTGTATAGTATACATTTAAACCTACTCTTCCCTGGTCCTGTTTTACCCCTTGTCCTGAGCAACTAATTTTACTTCCCAGGACCTGCTTGTTTTTTGACTCCCACTTCCCCGACCCCTCTCTACTGGCGAAACCCCCCCTTCGGAGTGACAAATTCACGCTCCAGGGATGCAGACAACGTCTTTACCCCCTCACGAGACAAGTGTACTCCATCGCGACAGTACAGGTAGTCGTTGCCATAGAATCGTTGCCAGTTATCAATGAATGCCCAACCATTGTTTGCACAATGTTTTTCCAGTAGGCAATTTATAGCAATTGCCCTGGACAGCCATTCACGACCAACCCCTCTTCTAGGCAAGACACCACATACTATCGGGATCCCTCCCCTAACTCTAATCCTCCCCAGCGCCTCCCTATACCTCTTGAAAAGTTCCTCACGCCTAACCTTACCTATGTCGCTTCCTCCCACACTAAGACACACTACTGGATTGGTACCCTCCCCTGACAAAACCCTGTCTAACCGCTCGGCTACATGCCCTATCCCATCCCCAGGAAAACACATCCTAGTCCTACGTTTCCTATCTCTCGCACAAAAAGCCCTATCCATAAACCTCACCTGGCTGTCACCAACTACCACGACCTTACCTGTGGGCAGGGTTTGTACAACTGCCCTTTCCTCTCCTTGATCCATACCGTCCTGCCTCTTCTCTTCCTCTCCAGCTTCCTGCAGCACCTGGTAAGGGTTACTACACTCCACACCCTGGTCAGCTTTCCTGAGCCTGACCCTAGTCCCCTTGGAGACAACCACTCTCCACGCCTGCTCCTCCTTCGCAGGTGTCATGCTAGGCAGGACACCTACCTGAAGGAGTTCCGTCCTGAGGGCTTCATTTTCCCCCTTTAGAGTGTCAACCTCACTCCTCAACTGCCCCAGCTGCCTTAACAGCGTGGCAAGGAGGTCGTCTTTCCCCACACTCCCCTCCTCTTCCCCCACGACACAACAATCCAAAGCGGCCATTTTCCTTGGTCTCTAACGGGAGCACGATCGGGCACGACCTTCTCCAAGCTGGGTCAGAGGAGGGGCTGTGGGATCAGGGGGTTGTGGAGTACCTTGAGCCGGTGGGGGACCTTGCAGTGGAGGACACAGAAGTGGAGGGGGACACAGGCAGCTCCTGGAATGATGCGGCTTTCCTCCTTGTCCTCATCCTCCCCTGACTCCTCAGAAGTTAAGCTCCGTTCGTTATTGGAATATTCGAAGTAGAATCCGTTCGTTATAGCATACCCTATAAGATAATGCAGAAAGGACAGAATCAAGAGAGATTCGGTTCGGGTTAGTACAGTAAAGCCTCGAATAACCAAGGTAGTGTCCTCCAATATTGCAGTGTAAGGTGAATCATCATATCGTGAATCATTAATTACCAATAAAATAAAGCGGCAATAATGAGTTGCGTTCCCCAGTGTGGCCTTTTCATATATTTTTTGTTGTTTTACCCTCTTTCCCCCCCCCCCAAAAAAAAATAATGAAAAGTGCAAACTATATTCTTTAAAAAATGTTTATGAATGCACCTTATACAATATAAATGAATAATAATATGGTCACACAAGAGATGGGACGCCATTGTTTTCATTAGTGTTTACACAAAGGACGATGGTTCTATATAAGAAATTGAAGAAAATAAGACCATGGTTGTAGCTGTGGTAGAATTAATGTAAAAAAAAAATTAAATGATATTTAATGTTAATAAATGGAACAGCAGAAGTAGCTAACCACTAATGGCAAAGAAATAAAACGAGACGATTTGCAGTGATTTTGTGGTTGCAGGTCTCGTGACCTTCGCTGTACCTCCAACTCGGTGGAAATTCAGTTTTAAAAAATACAATCGCGTCTAGCATTAAAAATCCTACATCGATCTACACTTTCACATCACTAAGACGATCTTGATGTTCTTATGTAATCGCTGTCCAATTCCTGCCGCTCCACATCGAATGCCGAACGCGCTTTGTCACAGAAGCAACCGACCCGCCCTCTCCCCTCACTTAAACCCCCAAGAAGCAGTCTGAAGATACTGAACCACAGCCATCCACTTCTGGTGGTGGTGGTGGTGTTAGTGGTGGTGATGGTAGTGGTGGGGTGGTGTTAGTAGTGGTGGTGTTAGTAGTGGTGTTAGTAGTGGTGTTAGTGGTTATTTAGTTGGGTTAATTATTGTTATTCACCCAAGGAAGATTGTTTCAAAAGTAGCTTTGGTAAAGCTGCAGCAATAGTTTCTTCCATTCTTATGTTCTTACTGCCTGTAAAGTATCTGGTTTCTTTCGCTTTTCCTCCTCAATTTTGTTTATTTTCCTTAAGGAAGAATTTCTCCTGCAGGTGGTGGTGTTTATTTGCTTGGGTTAATATTTCTCACTCGAGGAAGAATTTTTCAAAACTAGCTTCGGCAATAGGGGTTGGGTGTAAACGGGACTGCCCAGTATGGGCCAATAGGCCCGCTGCAGTTTCCTCCATTCTTATGTTCTTATGTTAAGTGTGTATTTGGGATATAATACAGTATAGGTCGTGATGATAATCGTAAAAGAGAAAATAAAACAAAATTCATAATTAATAATCTCAATACTCAGTTAAAAAGGGGCATTATTTTGAGAACAAGAATGTTTAAAAGCAATGGTCAGTGCTCTTGAATGGTTAAGAAACAAACACATTCAATAGACACCAAAAGGAAACTTTGAGCCTTCAAAATGTGGTGCTAATATAATACAGGTAAATTAAGTGTAGAAAGTATAGGAAGAATATTTAGTTATAAGAATGTAAAGTGAGGAAGTTTGGTAGCGTGGCCAATAGTTATTCAACTGTTAATGTATATTCGTAGGCGGAATTTTCTAAAAGCCGATTCTAAGTACAGCTACTTATTATTCAATTCAATGGCATGGACACATTAAAAGATATATATATATATATATATATATATATATATATATATATATATATATATATATATATATATATATATATATATATATATATATATATATATATATATATATATATATATCGATAAAATCACACGGGAAAATGGAACAACAGAGTACCTTAGCTTTCGTCTTATTCAAGACATCTTCAGTTGCCTCTGAAGATGTCTTGAACAACCAAACCTCCGTTATTCTATCAAATTTATCCACGTTTTCATTGTGGATTTACGTGAAATATATATATATATATATATATATATATATATATATATATATATATATATATATATATATATATATATATATATATATATATATATATATACATATATATATATATATATATTGAGGTTAATAGACAATAACTCTCGGACGCAAACATGAAATGGATTCACTTCCCACCGTAAGTAACTCAACCTAATGGATCGCTCTGACAATGACTCACTTGTGACCTGAGGGAGGCCCAGCGGCTAAGGAAGCCGCAGGTGCTGCTGGACTATGTCTCCTATGGGAGACTGCTAGTTGGAGGCTCGATGCTGGGGAGGGAAGTCTCCCACTGGGAAGGAGCTGTCGGCCCCTTCCCTGTTACAATAATAATGAGAAAGCCAATGCCCTGTGGAAGGAGCTACAGGCTCTTGTATTGGCGGTCACGAGCCGGAAGATGTCGTCACTAATCTGGGTGTGTCTGACCAGGTGACAGATGTACTGGCTGGAGAGTAGCTTCTTGAGTAACACGGTCATATCGCCAGGTTAGCTAATAAGAACATAAGAACATAAAAATGGAGGAAACTGTTGCGGGCCTATTGGCCCATACTGGGCAGTCCCATTTACACCCAACCCCTATTGCTCATATAAGCATCCAACCTATGTTTGAAGCTATCCAGCGTATTCGAGTTAATGATGATATTTGGTAACGTGTTCCACTCATCCACTACTCTATTTCCAAACCAATGTTTACCTATTTCGCGCCTATATCTAAATTTGTCTAATTTAAAACCATTGTTACGAGTTCGCTCCTGGTTGGATAGTTTGAATACCTTTGTAATGTCCCCTTTGTTTAGCCTTGACTTCCATTTATACACCTCTATCATGTCGCCCCTCGCTCTACGCCTCTTGAGGGAGTGCAAATTAAGATGCTTTAACCTGTCTCTGTACTCAAGGTACCTAATGCCCGGGACTAGTCTTGTCATTCTCCTCTGAATTCTTTCCAAGGATTCTATATCCATTCTGTAATACGGTGACCAGAATTGAACTGCGTAATCCAAGTGAGGTCTCACAAGAGCAAGATATAGTTTTAAGATGACCTCGCTAGTCTTGTAACTAACACTTCTTTGTATGAACCCAAGTACTTTATTAGCATTGTTTCGAGCAAAAACACATTGTTTACTTGGCTTAAGATTCCTACTTATCATTACTCCTAAATTTCTCTCGCAGTTGGATTTCCCAATAACATTGTTGTTCGTTTGGTATCTGGTTTCCCTGTTTATATCTCCTATACTGAGTACTTTACATTTGTCCACATTGAATTTCATCTGCCATTTTTCAGACCATTCAAAAATTTTCTTTAGATCTACCTGTAGTTTTGCGGAGTCCTCGTCAGATTTAATTACACGTCCTATTTTAGCGTCATCAGCAAATTTACTTATGTTGCTGTCTATGCCGATATCTATGTCGTTTCTGTATATAATAAATAATAATGGTCCAAGTACTGAGCCTTGGGGAACTCCTCTAGTGACGTTGCTCGAATGGGATTTAGTGCCTTCAATGCTCACTCGCTGTTTCCTGTCCTGTAACCACGCCCTAATCCATTTTAGATTATCACCTTTAATGCCATGCGCCTTTACTTTTCTTATTAGTCTTTCGTGGGGGACTCTGTCAAAGGCTTTGCTAAAGTCGAGATATACCACATCATAATTGTGCCCCTTGTACACTGATGAAAAGAATGTTAATAGATTAGTTAGACATGAGTGCCCGCTTGTGAAGTCATGCTGGGAATCATTGATCAACTTGTGTGTCTCTAGGTGATTTCAAATAGAGTTTGAAATGATTGCTTCCAGTAACTTGCCTACAATTGATGTTAGACTGATTGGACGGTAGTTAGAGGATAGTGATCTATCTCCCTTCTTGAAAATCGGTAATACATTTGCTATCCTCCAGGATTCTGGTAATACACCTGTTTTTAAGGACATGTTAAACAAATTTGCTTAGGGCATACTAAGCTCTTCCTAACATTCCTTTAATACTCTGGCAAATATCTCATCGGGACCAGGTAACTTATTAGACTTTAGTTTGTCTATATGCTTATTAACATCATTACTTGTCACTACTATCTCGCTTAATTTGTTTTCTTCACTATCTCTGTATAGAGTCGGTGCCTCGGGTATCATGTTTAAATTTTCGGTGGTGAAAACTGTTGAAAAATACTTATTCAGATTATTGCTCATTTCTCCTTCGTTATCAGTTAGCTCACTGGTAACTGACTGTATTGGTCCAATCGTTTCTCATGTTTTAGTTTGATACATTTGATAGAATCCCTTGGGGTTTGACTTCGCCTCCCTTGCTATCCTCAGCTCAGTATTCCTCTTTGCTTTTCTTATCTCGGTCTTAACCCTACCAGCCAATACCTTATAATAATCTCTGAGGTGTACTTCGCACGATTTATCCTCCTGCCTATAGCCTTCTTTTGACCAATAATGTTCTTTAAATAATTATTTATGCATTTAGGGTCATTGTTGTTTGATCTGAGTTTTTTATATGGTATGTTCTGCCTTTGTGCATAAAGTAAATCATAATTTAAATTGTCATGGATCTCGGCAACCTCAGATCTCGTTATCAGGTCAGTCTCAACCGTCAGGTCTCTGGGTACGGTGATGTTGCCCTCTGTGGGTACATTGAGTGAGGTCACCTCATGCGAGAGGTCGTGTAGTTCACCCCCAAGCGTGATACCCCTTCTCTCAACTGCTTCTTCAAACTATCAAAGTTTGCCCTTCTGAAATCTGGGACTTTTGTGGAATTTTCCTTACAACTGTCCTGAACATCTAACTGCAATCTAATTTCTTTGTGACCGCTGTTTGCAAGTTCGTTCCCTACCTCGACATTACTAAAGAGGTTTTCTCTGTTCAACAGAACTAAATCGAGTATATTATTACCCCTGGTGGGTTCATTTATATGTTGACTTAGGAAACAGTCCTGGATCGTTTCGAGAAAATCCTCTGATTCTGAGTTACCCGTAAGGTCAGTCCAATCTATTTGGCTAAAGTTAAAATCGCCTACTATGCATACTTTGCTGTGTATGGAAGCCCTGTGCATTTCATCCCAAATAAGTCGTTCATTAACTCTATCAAGATTGGGAGGTCTATATATTAATCCCTTGATTAATTTTTCCCTACCGTCGATTAATTCTATCCAAATTGTTTCTGTATTCCGCTCAGTTTTTATTTCCATATTTATTTCACACTTCAGATTATCCCTGACATAGATTGCTACTCCGCCTCCTTTCCTGGTCTGCCTATTGGTATGGAACAATTTGTAACCCGCAATTTGGTATTCGACCGGTAACTCACGTGAGTCTAGGTTGATCCATGTTTCAGTGAATGCTATTATGTCGATTTTTTCGGTACATACTAAGGCCCTAATATCATCCATTTTGTTTCTCATACTTCTACTGTTCGCGTAGTAGACATTTAAGTTAGTCTTGTTCTGAGTCCTCCCTTTGCCGCATTTAGGTTTAAACTCCCTATCTGCTTTAGTTTTGTCGTCATTCCCAACACTATTTCCCTGTAATCTTTCACTTTGTTTACCGCTCCCACTGCAGTCTCCTCCACCCCCGTGCCCTCATGTTGTCCTAGCAGTTTAAAGACTTCGATATCTTTTGAACTGCCCCCTCTAGAGACCCAGCCAGGGGTGCCACCCCCTCCCGAGACAGGTGTACCCCCATCCCTAGCATAAAGGTCCCTTCTGCCGTAGAATTTGTCCCAGTTGTCAATGAATGGGACTGATATTGACTTGCAATATCCGTCAAGACGGCTGTTGACACCAACTGCCCTTGACAACCATTCACTGCTAACTCTCCTTCAAGGCAGGACACGGCATATGATAGGGATCCCTCCCTTAGTCCTAATTCGATCTGTAGCTGTCTTGAACTTATCAAGAAGCTCTTCACTCCTACACCGGCCAATATCATTGCCTCCTGCACTGAGGCAGATAATGAGTTTGTTCCCATTACCAGACAACATATGTCCATCCTGTCAACTGTATCCCCCACCCCAGCCCCTGGCAAACACACCCTCATCCTATTTTTATTTTTACCACAAAAGGCTCTGTCCAAGTACCTTACCTGTGAGTCACCAACAATTAAAGATTTTATACCTTCCTTGTCAGCCTTGTCCCTGCCTGTACTAACGTCCATTTCGTCTATCAAGGGACTGAACGAGTTGGTACACTTAGCTGTTGTTGTCGTTGTTGTATCCTTGGTGTATTTCTTGACCACCAGCTAGGTAGTCCCTCTCCTCACAACCTTCCATTCGTCATTCACCTGCTTTCCCTGTCTCGTTTCTTCCTTCATCTTTGATATCCCTTTCTTTAATTTCAAGTTTTCTTGCTCTAATTTCAGGTTTTTTTCCTTGGTATTCTGTAACTCGGTCCACAGATGGGCATAACCCCGTTTACAAGTAGCACTAGCCATATCTGGTAATTATCCCCTGGAGCAGAGCTAAGCTGCCGTGACCTTTCCCGTAGTGAGGTCAGAACACACCTGCTCATCTACTTACTGCTATATGTGCTGTTCTTTCTGGGCTGTAAGCTATGGTCTGATAAACAATCATTACACTAAAGTTAAATGTTAAATATAACATGTACCAATAAAAACAATAAAAAGTACTAAAGTAGGCTACAACTCTAAGATAAATACTGTTGATGTACCATACTTGTTAGTAATCCTCACATGTTAATGACCTATAGGTGAACCACACGTGTCATAGTGCCTGGCACGTTAATAACCCGTATATGTTAGTGAACCACACGTATTATAGTACCTAGCATGTTAATAACTCGTATTAACGGTTGAGGTATGACTTGATCACGAGATCTGAGGCTGACGAGTTCCACACCAATTTAAATAGTGAGTTATTTAATGCACAAAGGCAGAACATACCATACAGAACACTCAGATCAACAACAATGACCCTAAATGGATAAATAATTATTTAAATATTATTATTGGACAAAGGAAGGATATAGGTAGGAGAATAAATCTCGGAGAAGTTTACCTCCGAGATTATTATAAGGCATTAGCCAGTAGGGTTAAGACCGAGATAAGAAAAGCAAAGAGTAATAATGAACTGAAGGTAGCAAGGGAGGCGAAGTCAAACCCAAGGAATTCTATCAAATGTATCAAACTAATACACGAGAAAAGATTGGACCAATACAGTCAGGTACACTCGGAAACCATATTCTCTAGCCCACCTGGGTCGGTGCTGGAGGTTAGTACAGTGTCCTTTCTGGACGGGAGCCCACTCTAACTATCACAAGGCAACACAGGCACGAACACACACAGTCATAGTACTAAGTACAGCTGTATAGATGATATTATGTATAAATAATGTATATGGCATTTTATACTCTGCATTATCATACGAAAGTATGAATGGAAATAAACACTTCCACACACACACACACTAGGAATCTTAAGCCAAGTAAACAATGTGTTTTTGCTCGTAACAAGGCTAATAAAGTACTTTGGTTCATACAAAGGAGCGTTAGTTTCAAGACTAGCAAGGTCATCTTAAAATTATATCTAGCGCTTGTGAGACCTCACCTGGATTACGCAGTTCAGTTCTGGTTACCGTATTAGAGAATGGATATAGAATCCTTGGTAAGAATCCAGAGGAGAATGACAAGACTAATCATGGGCATTAGGAACCTTGAATACAGAGATAGGTTAAAGCATCTTAATTTGCACTCCCTCAAGAGACGTAGAGTGAGGGGCGACATGATAGAGGTGTATAAATGGAAGTCAGGGTTAAACAAAGGGGACATTACAAAGGTACTCAAACTATCCAACCAGGAGCGAACTCGTAACAATGGTTTTAAATTAGACAAATTTAGATTTTGGCGTGAAATAGGTAAACACTGGTTTGGAAACAGAGTAGTGGATGAATGGAACAAGTTACCAAATATCATCATTAACTCGAATACGTTGGATAGCTTCAAACATAGGTTGGATGCTTATATGAGAAATAGGGGTTGGGTATAAACGGGACTGCCCAATATGGGCCAATAGGCCCGCTGCAGTTGCCTCCATTCTTATGTTCTTATGTTCCTAAACCACCCAGTGAATCCACACAACGTTTACAGCGCTTCCACCACACCCCATCTATATCTTTTATTTCCCATCATTTGCATAACTATATGAAAAATCGTGTTTAATTTAACTACATATTTCAAAAACCTTAAATTACATGTGGAGTAGTCACTCCTCATTTGACACACTTATAGTGTAATACTTTGACCATCCCACCTGGGCACATGGAGGCCCACGGTAACTCTCTCGGGGCAACATACACACGAACACACAAGTTATGATATGAACCCTTTCAGGCTTCACTATCATTATCATGTTATGTTCATCGTGCTCTGTATCTGTTTAAGTCATAGTATCAATACATGACAGTGTTGTTAGTATAATATTGTAACTTTTGCCCTACAGTTGTTATTGTAAATCATGGACAGGAAGGATACATAAATTGTAATATCAAGTGTATGGTTCGCTCAAAGCCACCCCAAGTCAGACAACGCGTCACATAAAGTTACACTGTGTGTGCGTGTGTGTGTGTTCCATAACATTAAGCTTCATCTTTAGTTGGTAAGATGTTTCATGAAGAGGTTTCTCCCATTCGTCATTGTGAGCATCGTCCCAGTGCACATTGTTTCCATCAAAACCATGGTTCATTCTTATTTCCCTTCTTCCGTGTAACTATATCCATATGGCTAAGTGCTTGCTTTTCATTTCTTTATTTAACCAAAACAATGTGGATCAGTTACTTAGAGCATCAAGATTGTTTTGTAGGCATGACTATTGGTTAATTGAAACCCCAAAAATATTTTTCACATTAATTATATATAAACATTGTAAACATATCTATGTGATTATTATAGTATATAACATATATTTAATGTCTGGATAGATTCCCAAGAGTTATGCATATTAATGCATAGATTTTGTAAGCATATATATTGGGTGACAATAAAAAGTGAAAGTTTTTATTTTTAGATGGCCATTTGTCCAATACTGCGTACCCATGAAAAAAGAACACAGGCGAAATCCTGGGTCATTTGGACAATATTTAGAGGTGGCTCAAGCCATTTGAAGTTAACACTACTGAAATTATTATTGATTTTTTCTAATTTCTTTATTTATGAACCGATTACTATGAAACTTTGCAGGTATATGTAGAATGCAAATTCAAACTAAAGTTGTTCCTAACATTTTTTCTAAAAATGAGTAATGAGTATTTTGGCTGGTGCAGCTATTGGCAATGCAGAGGGGAGGGAGAGGCCGGTGTCAGTCCGGGTAGGGGGAAGAGGTTGTGTGCCAGTGTCTGACTGGTACAGTAGCATCAGTTGTGTGTGAGACGTGACGGTGGGTGTGTGTGCGTCGCTCTTGTTGCAGTATTACGGTTAGTACCATTGTCTTTGTCTAAAATCAATGCATCAATTTAGGTATATAGCACTTTAAAAACTTTATACAAGCGATCTTGCATGCCGTATGCTTTATGGGTGCTGTTGTTTGCATAACAGTAACAACATAAGTTACATAAATGTTTTTGTTTGTTTCAGGTTCAATGGAGAGTACACGTTCAAAAACTGAAGTTTGGCTCATTGGTCAACACATAACCGAAATCACGGGTGCACAACTTCCTTCAAGAGGAGATGTTCTACGTCTGTTTTTCCACGGTCACAATGAACATAAGAAAACAGTGAATGATTCTGCGAGTGAAGTTGCAGCATCGGTTATTAGTTTCTGGAATAAAGCACGGATTCCTACCATAACTGAGAAGAGTATTGGACGAAAGGTAGTGGATCTTTTTTTAATGTGGAAGGGACTTAAGAAAAACTGCACTCGCACTACAGACACACAACGTAAGAAAGAGGAAACTTTTTGTGATGAGTTAGAGGACCTCTTCGATGTTGCCCACCCCAAGGCAATGCAGCTCTTGACCATCAAAGAAGACCGAGCATTCCTGGCAGCGCAACGAGAAAAAGGGAGAAGAGGTGTAATGGCAGGAGTAGACAAAAAGATTGCTTGTTCCATCAAGCGTCGGGAAGAAAGCAAGAGTAAGCAATCTCTACAACAGAATCAAGCCAGTTCTGCTCTTGAATATGATGAGTTGGGTTCTTCGTCTGAAACAGAATCACAATCAAGCTCGTCATCATCTACAAGTTCCCTAGCGATATCACCAGTGGTATCTTCTTCCAATCGTAAACGTGCTACTCTCAAAGTTATCACCCCTGAATTGTCAAGTACATTGGACCGCACTGGGATCAGTCACCGCTCTGCTCTCCGGATCGTCAGTGCCACGGCTGCTAGTCTAGGTCATGACCCAATGGAACTAGTTTTAAACTATGAGACAGTGCGTACTTCGCGAGCGACCCACCGTTCTGGGATTGCCAACGAAATTAAAGAAAAATTTCAACCTAGTGAAGTGCTCACTGTGCACTGGGATGGAAAAATTATTCCTAATGAACAAGGAGCGAGTGTTGACCGAATCGCCATTCTTGTCTCCGGAATCAATACTGAAAAGCTGCTTGGTGTCCCGAAACTATTGTCAGGGACTGGACAGGCCATTGCTACAGCAGTCAGTGCAGCGCTGGAAGAGTGGAAAATATCAGAGAATGTTTCAGCACTCAGTTTTGACACAACAGCTTCAAACACTGGGCACTTGTCGGGGGCATGTGTCATTCTGGAGCAGAAACTCGGCCACCGTCTTCTGCATCTCGCGTGTCGTCACCACATCCTTGAGTTTGTTGCCGAGAAAGCGTATGTGGAATGCATGGGGCCTTCCTCTGGACCAGATAATACTCTCTTCTCTCTCTTCAAGCATAAGTGGAAGGACATCAGTCAAGATGACTACAGCCCTCTCTCAGACCTCCCTCCAAGTTTGTACGAGAAACGAGATGACATCATCTGGGCAAGAAGCAGCAGCCACGTGATGATTACCGTGAGGTACTGGAGCTAGCAATCAGGTGTCTCGATGGAGCTCTACCCAAGTTTAATCTCCGACGGCCCGGAGCACTTCACCGAGCACGGTGGATGGCTAAGCTCATTTATGTCATGAAGATCCTGATTTTTGCTAATCAGTTTAAACTAACTGCTCGTGAGACATTAGGCTTGAAACGATTCACATTCTTTGTGCTAGAGGTGTATGTCAGTGCATGGTTCACGGCCTCCGTTCCATCCTCCGCTCCTGCTAATGATTTGCGGCTCCTCCAAGACCTGTCAGAGTACCACGACGTCAAAATATCAAGAACATGTCTCACAGTCTTCGGTCGTCACCTGTGGTACCTCAGTGAAGGCTTGGTGGGTCTTGCACTCTTCGATCCACAAGTTAATGCAACAATGAAGACAAACATAGTTCGGGCAATCGTTGAGAGGAAGGCGACCGAGGATTCACCAAAACGTGCTGCTCTTCCTGCCACATCTTCCCTTCCCACAAAGCAGCTCTCAGACTTTGCTTCTAGAGGATCAAACTTTCTATTTGAAAGTCTCAAAATGAAGACTTCTTTTTTGTCCAAGGAACCTGACACATGGTCTGATGATGAAGACTTCAAAACTGGCGTCGCAGTTGTGGGTGGTCTCAGAGTCATCAACGACACTGCAGAGAGAGGGATTGCCTTGATACAGGCATTCAACAGCAAGATCACGAAGAGTGAAGACCAGCGTCAACATCTGCTGCAGGTTGTTGAAGAGCAGAGGCGGTCACAACCAGGGACATCAAAACAGGACCTTACAAGCAAAAAGCGAAAACGATGAATGGGTTGTCCACACCTCTCCCACCCATTGATGTAAGCGTGTTCACTGCAGTTTCATTTTAAAAAGGAATTAATCATTTATATGTACAGTGTACACATAAACTTGCTCAATATGTAAATTTTAAAATAAACCGGCATATTATGAATATTCGTATTTTTTGCCAAAAGGATAAAACTTCAATTGACTTGAGCTACCTCTAAATATTGTCCAAATGACCCAGGATTTCGCCTGTGTTCTTTTTTCATGGGTACGCAGTATTGGACCAATGGCCATTCCATTTAATCAATTTTAGAAATTCACCCCTATGCACTATTGTCACCCTATTATATATGTGAAGTGAAGTAAAACCACATAGTAAAATACCTGGACAAATTCCCGACATTTAGGAAACGAAGTCTATGTGGCCCCAACGAGGTTAAACCAGAGAGCTAACACCCCCACCACCGCCTACAAGGCACCGTCGTGGGCGGAGATTTAATTCTTGACCACAGGTTAATACCGTGTCACACCTCCATCTGCTGCTATAACTAATGCAAATCTGGTGGGCCGATGTTCGGCCTCCTCCTTATTCCCTCCCACACATTATGTGCATGTCTCCTCATTGCCTCCCTCGTTTTCTCCTCAACATCCCATTCAACAACCATATGTGCCCATAGATTTTCTATTGGATTACAATCGGCTCCTTTAGGGGGGCAGTCAAATAGAATAATCTGAGGGTGCGCCTCAAACCAACGCTTGACCGCCTGACTTGTATGTATTGGACTGCGGTCTTGCACCATTCTTATAGGCTGTGGGTCTGGGATGGCATATGAGTTGCTGGGAGGATGGTTAGCAGTCCTGTTGAACTGGCAGGTAGACAAAATAGAAAACTCACAGACAAACTGTAAGAAAACCCATGGACAATGAGACATTAGTAAAATATACTAGGTCATTTTAGCGCGTTCTGAACTCACTAGAGGAAAGGTCACGGCTGCTTAGCTCTGCTCCCGGGGATAATTATCAGATATGGCTAGTGCTACAGGTGAACGGGGTTACGCCCTTCTGTGGGCAGAGTTACAGAAATCCAAGGAAAAACCCTGAAATTAGAGTTAGAAAACTTGAAATTAAAGGAAGAGATAGCAACGCTGAAGGAAGAAACCGGACAAGGAAAGCCGGTGAATGACGATAACTCTGGGGAATGGAAGGTTGTGAGGAGAGGGACGACCAAACTGGTGATGAAGAAATACACCAAGGCTATGACAACAACGACAACAACAGCTAAGTGTACTAACTCGTTCATTCCCTTTATAGACGAAATGGACGTTAGTACAGTCAGGGACAGGGCTGACAAGGAAGGTATAAAAACTTTAATTGTTGGTGACTCACAGGTAAGGTACCTGGACAGAGCCTTTTGTGGTAAAAATAAAAATAGGATGAGGGTGTATTTGCCAGGAGCTGGGGTGGGCGATATAATTGACAGGATGGACAATATCTTGTCTGGTAATGGGAACAAACCCATTATCTGCCTCAGTGCAGGAGGCAATGATATTGGCAGGTGTAGGAGCGAGGAGCTTCTTGATAAGTTCAAGGCAGCTATTGATCGTATTAGGTCTAAGGGAGGGATCCCTATCATATGCGGTGCCCTGCCTAGAAGGAGAGTTGGCAGTGAATGGTTGTCAAGGGCAGTTGGTGTCAACGGCCGTCTTGACGGATATTGCAAGTCAATATCAGTCCCATTCATTGACAACTGGGACAATTTCTACGGCAGAAGGGACCTTTATGCTAAGGATGGGGTAGTTGGGGTACACCTCTCTCGGGAGGGGGTGGCATCCCTGGCTGGGTCTCTAGAGGGGGCAGTTCAAAAGATATCGAAGTCTTTAAACTGCTAGGGGAGCATAAGAGCACGGGGGTGGAGGAGACTGCAGTGATAGCGGGTAAACAAAGTGAAAGATTACAGGGAAATAGTGTTAGGAATGATGACAAAACTAAATTAGACAGGGAATTTCAACCTAAACGCGGTAAAGGGAGGACTCAGAACACGACTAACTTAAATGTCTACTACGCGAACAGCAGAAGCATGAGAAAAAGAAATGGATGATATTAGGGCCTTGGTATGTACCGAAAAAATCGATATAATAGCATTCACTGAAACATGGATCAACCTAGACTCACGTGAGTTACCTGTCGAATACCAAATTGCGGATTACAAATTGTTCCATAGTGATAGGCCGTCCAGGAAAGCAGGCGTAGTAGCCATCTATGTCAGGGATAATCTGAAGTGCGAAATAAATAAGGAAATAAAAACTGAGCTGAATACAGAAACAATTTGGATAGAATTAATCGACGGTAGGGAAAAATTAATCATAGGAGTAATATATAGACCTCCCAATCTTGATAGAGTTAATGAGCGACTTATCTGGGATGAAATGCGCAGGGCTTCCATACACAACAAAGTCTGTATAGTAGGCGATTTTAACCTTGGCCAAATAGATTGGACTGACCTTACGGGTAACTCAGTATCAGAGGATTTCCTCGAAACGATCCAGGACTGTTTCCTAAGTCAACATATAACCGAACCCACCCGGGGTAATAATATACTCGATTTAGTTCTGTCGAACAGAGAAAATCTCATTAACAATGTCGAGGTAGAGAACGAACTTCCAATCAGCGATCACAAAGAAATTAGATTCCAGGTAGATTTTCAGGTCAGACGTAAAGAGAATTCCATTAAAATCCCAGATTTCAGAACGGCAAACTTTGATAGTTTAAAGAGGCAGCTGAGAGAGGGGGTATCACGCTTGGATGTGAACCAAGATGACACCGACCTGATAACGAAATCTGAGATTGCCGAGTTCCACAAAGGCAGAACATACCATACAAAAAACTTAGATCAGACAACAATGACCCTAAATGGATAAATAATTATTAAAAGAACATTATTGGCTAAAGAAAGGCTATAGGTAGAAGGATAAATCGTGGCGATTTTTACCTCCGGGAGTATTATAAGGTATTGGCCGGTAGGGTTAAGACCGAGATAAGAAAAGCCAAGAGGAACTATGAACTGGAGGTAGCAGGGGAGGCGAAAACAAACCCCAAAGGATTCTACCAAATATATCAAACTAAAACACGAGATAAGATTGGACCAATACGTTCAGATACCGGCGAGCTAACTGATAACGACTGAGAAATGAGCAATAATCTGAATAAATATTTTTCAACAGTTTTCACCACCGAAAATTTAAACATGATACTCGAGGCACCGACTCTATTCAGAGATAGTGAAGAAAACAATTTCAGCGAGATAGTAGTGACTAGTAACGATGTTAATAAGCAAATAGACAAACTGAAGCCTAATAAGTCACCTGGTCCCGATGAGATATTTGCCAGAGTATTAAAGGAATGTAAGGATGAGCTTAGTATGCCTTTAGCAAAGTTGTTTAACATGTCATTAAAAACAGGTGTCGTGCCAGAATCCTGGAGGATAGCGAATGTAATACCGATTTTTAAGAAGGGGGATAGATTACTATCCTCTAACTACCGCCCAATCAGTCTAACATCAATAGTAGGTAAATTAATAGCATCAATTATTTCAAACTCTATTCGAAACCACCTGGAGAAGCACAAGTTGATCAATGATTCCTGTATAATATGGACACAAAGTAGTACCTTAAGCTGTGTATTCTTATATTACTCTATTAATTATGTATAGTAAAGTATTACAGAACATGTATTAATCCTATGTAATATTTCCATTTATTATGCACCATGTTATGTATGTGAATTATCATATTTACATATTATGTATTTAGCTTGTGAATGCTGGCATCTGTACATGCCAGCGCAGAGTGATACAGAGAGTTGAGATCGCTAGTCCTTATGGTGTGGAAGCCAACTGTCTAGTAGCTCCTCTGTATATCTCCCGTACGAGAATAAGAACCTATTTTCAAGATAACAAGTGTTTGTGTATACACTCAGTAGTGTAGAACATTTTGGGGGTATCAAAGACAAACATAGAATTCCCAACATGGCTTCACAAGCGCGCGTTCATGTCTAACTAATCTATTAACATTCTTTTCATCAGTTTTCGAATCGGTAGACGAGGGGCACAATTATGATGTGGTATATCTCGACTTTAGCAAAGCCTTCGACAGAGTCCCCCACGAAAGACAAATTAGAAAGGTAGAAGCGCATGGCATCAAATGTAATATCCTCAAGTGGATTAGGGCGTGGTTACGGGACAGGAAACAGCGAGTGAGCATAAACGGCACTAAATCGCATTGGAGCAATGTCACTAGTGGAGTTCCCCAAGGCTCAGTACTTGGACCATTATTATTTATTATATACATAAACGACATAGATATCGGCATAGACAGCAACATAAGTAAATTTGCTGATGACGCTAAAATAGGACGCGTAATTAAATCTGACGAGGACTCTGCAAAACTACAGGAAGATCTAAACAAATTTTTCGAATGGTCGGAAAAATGGCAGATGAAATTCAATGTGGACAAATGTAAAGTACTCAGCATAGGAGATGTAAACAGGGAAACCAGTTACCAGATGAACAACGATGCCATTGTGGAATCACTGCGAGAGAGAATTAGGAGTAATGATAAGTAGGAATCTTAAGCCAAATAAACAATGTGTTTTTGCTCGTACCAAGGCTTATAAAGTACTTGGTTTCATACAAAGGAGTGTTAGTTACAAGACTAGCTAGGTCATCTTAAAATTATATCTAGCGCTTGTGAGACCTCACCTGGATTACGCAGTTCAGTTCTGGTCACCGTATTACAGAATGGATATAGAATCATTGGAAAGAATCCAGAGGAGAATGACAAGACTAATCCCGGGCACTAGGAACCTTGAATACAGAGACAGGTTAAAGCATCTTAATTTGCACTCCCTTGAGAGACGTAGAGTGAGGGGCAACATGATCTAGGTGTATAAATGGAAGTCAGGGTTAAACAAAGGGGACATTATGAAGGTACTCAAACTATCCAACCAGGAGCGAACTCGTAACAATGGTTTTAAATTAGACAAATTTAGATTTAGGGGTGAAATTGGTAAACACTGGTTTGGAAACAGAGTAATGGATGAGTGGAATAAGGTACCAAATATCATCATTAACTCGAATATGCTGAATAGCTTCAAACATAGGTTGGATGCTTATATGATACAGAGCTCGATGAACATAACATGGTAATGATAGTGAAACCTGGAAGGGTTCATATCATAACTTGTGTGTTCGTGCGTATGTTGCCCCGTGAGAGTTACAGTGGGCCTCCATGTGCCCAGGTGGGATGATCAAAGTATTACACTATAAGTGTGTCAAATGAGGAGTGACTAATCCGCATGTAATTTCAGGTTTTTGAAATATGTAGTTAAATTCAACACGGTTTTTTATATAGTTATGCGAATGATGGGAAATAAAAGATATAGATGGGGTGTGGTGGAAGCACTGTAAACGTTGTGTGGATTCACTGGGTTGTTTGGAAGTGTTTATTTCCATTCATACTTTCGTAACTACAACCTATGGTAATTTTTCTTCGTGTTCATAAATAATGAAGATAATGCAGAGTATAAAATGCCATATACAATATTTATACATAATATCATCTATACTGGTGTACTATGACTGTGTGTGTTCGTGCCTGTGTTGCCTCGTGATAGTTAGAGTGGGCCCCCGTCCAGAAAGGACACTGTACTAACCTTCATCACCAACCCAGCTGGGCTAGAGAAGATGGTTCAAAGTGTACCGGTGAACTAACTGGTAACAACGGAGAAATGAGCAATAATCTGAATAAATATTTTTCAACAGTTTTCACCACTGAAAATTTAAACATGATACCCGAGGCACCGACTCCGTACAGAGATTGTGAAGAAAATAAATTAAGCGAGATCGTAGTGACTAATAAAGGATGTAAGGAAATAAGCAAACTAAAGCCTAATAAGTCACCAGGTGTGATGAGATATTTGCCAGAGTATTAAAAGAATGCAAAGAAGAGCTTAGTATGCCCGAAGCAAAGTTGTTTAACATGTCCTTAAAAACGGGTGTAGTACCAGAATCCTAGAGGATAGAGAATGTAATTTTGATTTTTAAGAAGGAAGATAGATCACTATCCTCTAACTACCGTCCAATCAGTCTAACATCAATTGTAGGCAAATTACTGGAAGCAATCATTTCAAACTCTATTCGAATTCACCTAGAGAAGCACAAGTTGATCAATGATTCCCAACATGGCTTCACAAGCCATGTCTAACTAATCTATTAACATTCATTTCATCTGTTTTCGAATCAGTGGACGAGGGGCACAATTATGATGTGGTATATCTCGACTTTAACAAAGCCTTCGACAGAGTCCCCCACATAAGACTAATAAGAAAAGTGGAGGCTCATGGTATCAAAGGAGATATTCTAAAATGGATTAGGGCGTGGTTACAGGACAGGAAACAGCGGTGAGCATTAATGGCACTAAATCCGATTGGAGCAACCTCACTAGTGGAGTTCCCCAAGGCCCAGTACTTGGACCATTATTATTTATTATATACATAAACGACATAGATATCGGCGTAGATAGCAATAGAAGTAAATTTGCTGATGACACTAAAATAGGGCGTGTAATTAAATCTGACGAGGAATCCGCAAAACTAAAGGAAGATCTAAACAAATTTTTCGAATGGTCTGAAAAATGGCAGATGATATTCAATGTGGACGAATGTAAAGTACTCAGTATAGGAGATGTAAACAGGGAAACTAGAAGCCAGATGAACAACGATGTTATTGAGAAATCCGTTTGCGAGAAAGATTTAAGAGTAATGATAAGTAGAAATCTTAAGGCAAGTAAACAATGTGTATTTGCTCCACCAAGTCTAATAAGTATTGGATTCAGACAAAGGAGTGTTAGTTACAAAATTAGGGAGGTCATCCTAAAACTATATCTTGAGCTTGCGAGACCTCATTTGGATTACGCTGTTTAATTCTGGTCACCTTATTTCAGAATGGATATAGAATCCTTGGAAAGAATTCAGAGGAGAATGACAAGACTAATCCCGGGCATTAGGAACCTTGAGTACAAAGACAGGTTAAAGCATCTTAATTTGCACTCCCTCGATAGACGTAGAGTGAGGGGCGATATGATAGAGGTGTATAAATGGAAGTCAGGGTTAAACAAAGGGTACATTACAAAGGTACTCAAACTATCCAACCAGGAGCGATCTCGTAATAATGGTTTTAAATTAGGCAAATTTAGATTTAGGCGCGAAATAGGTAAACATTGGTTTAGAAACAGAGTAGTGGACGAGTGGAACATGATACCAAATATCATCATTAACTCGAATACGCTGGATAGCTGGATGGATATATAAGCAATAGAGGTTGGGTGTAAATGGGACTGCCCCGTATGGGCCAATAGAACCTCTGCAGTTTTCTCCATTCTTATGTTTTTATACTTGTGAACCACACGTGTTATAGTACCTAGCCTTTTTAATAACCCATATATATTAGTGGACCACACGTGTTATAATACCTAGCACGTTAATAACCCGTATATATTAGTGAACCACATGTGTTTTATAAAGTACCTAGCATGTTAATAACCCGTATTTATTAGTGAACCACACGTGTTATAGTACCTAGCACGTTAATAACCCGTATATATTAGTGAACCACATGTGTTTTATATAGTACCTAGCATGTTAATAACCCGTATATATTAGTGAACCACACGTGTTATAGTACCTAGCACGTTAATAACACGTATATATTAGTGAATCACATGTGTTATATAGTACCTAACATGTTAATAACCCGTACATATTAGTGAATCACACGTGAGATAATACCTAGCATGTTAATAACCCGTATATATTAGTAAACCACACATGTTATAGTACCTAGCATGTTAATAACCCGTGTACGTGAACCACACGTGATATAGTACCTATCACGTTAATAAGCCGTTAAGTGAACCACATGTGTTGTAGTACCTAGCATGTTAATAACCCATTTTTATTAGTGAACCACACGTTATATAATACCTTACATGTTAATAACCCGTATTTATTAGTGAACCAAGTCGTATTTAAGCCTATCTTGTAGCTGAACCTTACCTGTTAGTGAACTTTCTACTTTTAGTGCAAACATGTTTATGTTTTGTGTGCGTTTATGAATATTATTATTATTATTATTATTATTATTATTATTATTATTATTATTATTATTATTATTATTATTATTATTATTATTATTATTATTATTATTATTATTATTATTATTATTATTATTATTATTAGTAGTAGTAGTAGTAGTAGCAATAAACAGTGCGACATTAAAACTATTGAAAGAGAAACATCCCCCTGCAAGTGAAGATGAAGGCATCAGGTTCCAGGGTGACTATATCCCACCAAATGTTGTCCTGTTCGAGAAAATAACAGGAGAGATGGTGTGGAAAAAGGCACTGAAGACTCGAGGAGGAGCCGGCCCTTCAGGTCTGGATGCAAACGGTTGGAGAGTCATCCTCAGCACTAACAAGTTTGGCCCTGTAGCAAGCGAACTCTGCACTGCCATTGCAACCCTTGCAAGAAAGCTTGCATCCTCTTGCTGCCATCACCTCCAGGCTCTGACGGCCTGCCGCCTTATTCCTCTGGAAAAGAATCCAGGATGTAGACCTATAGGGGTGGGGGAAGTGCTGAGGCGGATCATCGGAAAGTGTATAATGGAGGTGGTAAAGGATGATGTCAGGGCAGCAGCAGGGAACCTACAAGAGAAGGGCATATGGGGAGAGAATTCAAAATGTTGATCAAGGCAGCTTCACTCCTCTAGTGTTCACAAACTCTGGTGGGATGGGCCCAAGTGCAAGATGTTTCTACGCCAGACTCGCGGAGCTGATCTCCGAACAGAAGCAGCAGCCCAGAAGTTATGTCACAGCCTGGATGAGATGTCGACTGTCCTTCTCTCTCCTTCGGTCGGCTTTGTTCTGCCTCAGGGGAACGAGAGCTTCTGCCCCTACTCCGACAACTGCTGCAGATATCGACTATGAGGCTACAGTCACTGAATGCCGCATGGATCTGCGGCTCAACTAATTTAACACAGATAGGATAGTTTCTTATGTATTAGGATATTTAATATTAAGGTAAATAAATGGTGGCGAAGGTGTGGCTATTGGGGGAGGCTGGAGGCCACGTTTAAAAAAAAGTAGTAGTAGTAGTAGTAGTAGTAGTATTTTATTTTATTATTATTATTATTGTGTGTGTGTGTGTGTGTGTGTGTGTGTGTGTGTGTGTATTATATGTATATATTGTAAATGGATTTGCTTTATGTATGCATGATGTGTGTGTCATATGTATTCTGTGTGTATGATTTTTATGTGCAATTGTCTTTTTTTTTTTACGGGATTAGCCCACCAGGGCACAGGTCAATGACTCACATCAGGGCCTGGGGGCGAATTAATAATAATAATAATAATGATAAAATAATAATAATAATAATAATAATAATAATAATAATAATAATAATAATAATAATAATAATAATAATAATAATAATAATAATAATAATAATAATAATAATAATAATACAATTAGAAAAATAGTAAATAAAAATATAATAATAATAATATTAATAAAGGACCATAAATAAAAAAAAGATTAATGGTGAGAAACGATATATATATGTGGTGTTGTCAAAGTAAGAACATAAGAACATAAGAATGGAGGAAACTGCAGCGGGCCTATTGGCCCATACTGGGCAGTCCCGTTTACACCCAACACCTATTGCTCATATAAGCATCCAACCTATGTTTGAAGCTATTCAGCGTATTCGAGTTAATAATGATATTTGGTAACTTGTTCCATTCATCCACTACTCTGTTTCCAAACCAGTGTTTACCGATTTCACCCCTAAATCTAAATTTATCTAATTTAAAACCATTGTTACGAGTTCGCTCCTGGTTGGATAGTTTGAGTACCTTTGTAATGTCCCCTTTGTTTAGCCCTGCCTTCCACTTATACACCTCTATCAGGTCGCCCCTCGCTCTACGTCTCTCGAGGGAGTGCAAATTAAGATGCTTTAGCCTGTCTCTATACTCAAGGTTCCTAATGCCCGGGATTAGTCTTGTCATTCTCCTCTGAATTCTTTCCAAGGATTCTATATCCATTCTGTAATACGGTGACCAGAACTGAACTGCGTAGTCCAGGTGTGGTCTCACAAGAGCAAGATACAGTTTTAGGATGACCTCGCTAGTCTTGTAACTAACACTCCTTTGTATGAACCCAAGTACTTTATTAGCCTTGTTACGAGCAAAAACACATTGTTTACTTGGTTTAAGGTTCCTACTTATCATTACTCCTAAATCTCTCTCGCAGTCGGATTTCTCTATGGCATCGTTGTTCATCTGGTATCTGGTTTCCCTGTTTACATCTCCTATACTGAGTACTTTACATTTGTCGACGTTGAATTTCATCTGCCATTTTTCAGACCATTCGAAAAATTTGTTTAGATCTTCCTGTAGTTTTGCAGAGTCCTCGTCAGATTTAATAACACGTCCTATTTTAGTGTCATCAGCAAATTTACTTATGTTGCTGTCTATGCCGATATCTATGTCGTTTATGTATATAATAAATAATAATGGTCCAAGTACTGAGCCTTAGGGAACACCACTTGTGACGTTGCTCCAATGGGACTTAGTGCCGTTAATGCTCACTCGCTGTTTCCTGTCCTGTAACCACGCCCTAATCCATTTAAGGATGTCACCTTTGATGCCATGTGATTCTATCTTTCTAATTAGTCTTTCGTGGGGACTCTGTCGAAGGCTTTGCTAAAGTCGACATATACCACATCATAATTGTGCCCCTTATCCACCAATTCGAAAACTGATGAAAAGAATGTTAATAGATTAGTTAGGCAAGAACGTCCGCTTGTGAAGCCATGCTGGGAATCATTGATCAATAGGTGCTTCTCCAGGTGATTTCGAATAGAGTTTGAGATGATTGCTTCCAGTAATTTGCCTACTATTGATGTTAGACTGATTGGGCGGTAGTTAGAGGATAGTGATCTATCCCCTTTCTTGAAAATCGGTATTACATTCGCTATCCTCCAGGATTCTGGTACTACACCTGTTTTTAAGGACTTGTTAAACAACTTTGCTAAGGGCATACTAAGCTCTTCCTTACATTCCTTTAATACTCTGGCAAATATCTCATCGGGACCAGGTGACTTATTAGGCTTTAGTTTGTCTATTTGCTTACTAACATTGTTACTAGTCACTACTATCTCACTTAATTTGTTTTCTTCACTATCTCTGAATAGAGTCGTTGCCTCGGGTATCATGTTTAAATTTTCGGTGGTGAAAACTGTTGAAAAATATTTATTCAAATTATTGCTCATTTCTCTGTCGTTATCAGTGAGCTCGCCGGTGTCTGACCGTATTGGTCCAATCTTTTCTCGTGTTTTAGTTTGATACATTTGGTAGAATCCTTTGGGGTTTGTCTTCGCCTCCCTTGCTATCCTTACCTCATTATTCCTCTTTGCTTTCCTTATCTCGGTTTTAACCCTACTCGCCAATACCCTATAATAGTCCCGGAGGTGAATTTCGCCACGATTTATCCTTCTACCTATAGCCTTCCTTTGGCCAATGATGTTCCTTAAATAATTATTAATCCATTTAGGGTCATTGTTGTCTGATCTGAGTTTTTTGTATGGTATGTTCTGCCTTTGTGCATTAAGTAACTCACTATTTAAATTGTCGTGGAACTCGGCAATCTCAGATCTCGTTATCAGGTCGGTGTCATCTGACAGGTTCACTGCCAAGCGCGACACACCCTCTCTCAGCTGCCTCTTTAAACTGTCAAAGTTTGCCCTTCTGAAATCTGGTACTTTAGTGGAATTTTCCTTACGTCTGCCCTGAAAATCTAACTGGAATCTAATTTCTTTGTGATCGCTGTTTGCAAATTCGTTCCCTACCTCGACCCTGCTAATGAGGTTTTCTCTGTTTGACAGAACTAAATCGAGTATATTATTACTCCGTGTGGGTTCAGTTATATGTTGACTTAGAAAACAGTCCTGGATAGTCTCGAGAAAATCCTCTGATTCTGAGTTACTGTACCTGTAAGGTCAGTCCAATCTATTTGGCCAAGGTTAAAGTCGCCTACTATACAGACTTTGTTGTGTATGGAAGCCCTGCGCATTTCATCCCAGATAAGTCGCTCTTTGACTCTATCAAGATTGGGAGGTCTATATATTACTCCTGTGATTAATTTTTCTCTACCGTTGATTAATTCTATCCAAATTGTTTCTGTATTCCTCTAAGTTTTTATTTCCTTATTTATTTCACACTTCAGATTATCCCTAACATAGATTGCTACTCCGCCTCCTTTCCTGGTCTGCCTATCGGTATGGAACAGTTTGCAACCCGCAATTTGGTATTCGACTGGTAACTCACGTGTGTTTAGGTTGATCCATGTTTCAGTGAATGCAATTATATCGATTTTTTCGGTACATACCAAGGCCCTAATATCATCCATTTTGTTTCTCATACTTCTACTGTTTGCGTAGTATACATTTAAGTTAGTCGTGTTCTGAGTCCTCCCCTTATCGCGTTTAGTTTTAAACTCCCTGTCTAATTCAGTTTTGTCATCATTCCTAACACTATTTCCCTGTAATCTTTCACTTTGTTTACCCGCTCCCACTGCAGTCTCCTCCACCCCCGTGCTCATATGTTCTCCTAGCAGTTTAAAGACTTCGATATCTTTTGAACTGCCCCCTCTAGAGCAACAGCCAGGGTTGCTACTCCATCCCTAGACAGGTGCACCCCATCCCTAGCATAAAGGTCCCTTCTGCCATTGAAGTTGTCCCAGTTGTCAATGAATGGGACTGATATTGACTTGCAATATCTGTCAAGACGGTCGTTGACACCAACTCCCCTTGACAACCATTCACTGCCAACTCTCCTTCTAGGCAGGACACGGCATATGATAGGGATCCCTCCCTTAGTCCTAATACGATCTATGGCTGCCTTGAACTTATCAAGAAGCTCCTCACTCCTACACCGGCCAATATCATTGCCTCCTGCACTGAGGCAGATAATGGGTTTGTTCCCATTACCAGACAAGATATTGTCCATCCTGTCAATTATATCCCCCACCCCGGCTCCTGGCAAACACACCCTCATCCTATTTTTGTTTTACCACAAAAGACCTTGCCTGTGAGTCACCAACAATTAAAGTTTTTATACCTTCCTTGTCATCCCTGTTCCTGACTGTACTAACGTCCAATTCGTCTATCAAGGGACTGAACGAGTTGGTACACTTAGCTGTTGTTGTCGTTGTTGACGTATCCTTGGTGTACTTCTTCACCACCAGCTTGGTCCTCCCACTACTCACCACTTTCCACTCGCTTGAGTTTTCGTCAGACACTGGCTTTACTCGTCCAGCCTCCCCTTTTAACTTCGCCAGCTCTTCTTTTAATTTCAGGTTCTCCAACGTGGCCCTCTCAATTTCTTCATTGGCCTTGGCCAATTTTTCCATGGACCACTCCAGTTTGGTCAGCAAACTCTCATACCCAAGACCGCACATAGCACTGGCCATATCTGATAATTAATTATCCCTCCGGAGCTAACCCTGCCGTGACCTTTCCCCTTGGTCACAATTTTTGTGATGCCATATGGCAGTAGGGTCTACCATTAGACAGCACATATTGGAAGCATAATTATGCTTCCAATATCTTCCCAGGCGGTAGTACCTCCCTGTTTGACAGCCGCCTACAACCTACTACCTCTGTCAGTGGGTTTGTTTAAGTCCCTGGCCTGTTTATGTATTGTGTGTCTGTGAATACAAAGTGTTGGTGCTTAAGTATACATCAGTGAGTGTATGGTTGACGTACTGTACTAGCCACGCCAATATATACATGTTAGGACTAAGGTACAGTACCTTTACTGTGTGGTATTATGGTGTGTCTTCCCACACTTCTCTAATAGGCTTTATTGGTGATTGTTTTAAGTTCATTCGCGAAAATAACAATAACGAAGCTTAGAACTGGTACGCTTGTGAAGTTATTTAAATGACATTATTTTTTTATTAATAACCTTGTTTAATGATGAATATTTATTTTTCACAGCAAAGTATTCATGGCTCACAGAAGCGTGAGGGATTAGTAGACAAATTTTCCTTTGTCTCTAATGCTGTCAGTACTAGGTCGAGATTTGATGGAGTAAAGGGTGAGGATCGTATGGCAACACTCGACCTTCCCGGAAACGCAGTGGCCAGTCTCCTTCAGGGAAGATGTTGCCATAATGGGGTCACCGGCGTTGTTGCCCTATGGCCTCCTCTAACATTTTCTGTTTGTTTTTGTTTTCACCATATAAGATGTATATTGTTTTTTTCCTCTCACATAACACAGAAGTCATGAATCAAAAGGAATTGCTTTCAAAATTAATACCTATCCATATTACCACTTGAGGATAAAATGTTGACGAATATTTTACATTTAAACTAATTATAATGTATCAGGGTTATTCTCCATCAGTATCTAGATCATGCTTATATGATCTACACAAGTTAAGGAAAAATAAATGTCAAAGACATCCTGGAACCTCGCAGGTGTGATCTCACAGGATGCGGGCATTCCAACCTTATCATAGCCGATCTAATGCCGTGTGTTCAACCTGGAGTCTACCAACTTGTATGCCATTCTGCTCCACCCGGTGAGGATAAGTTTATTATTCTCTCCTCCTGTAATTTCCTCCCTTGCCGCTTTAAACTAAAATTTACGAGAAGATAGACCTGTTATTTTGAATATTCATAGAACACTAGTAATTGAAACGATAAATTGAAAATATATCTCAATATATTACAGAAAAGTAATTTTCCTGCATAATATTTATGATTTTTCTCATAAACACTCTTACTATCAACTCATTATCTTAAAAATACATTGTTCTTAATAAGTGCAGGTAAAAAAGTTGTGCGTGCTCTTGACAAAGAGCGAGCGAGGCGCGTGAGCGCTACATGTGACGCGTATCGATTAGTAAAGTTGTGTTTGAGTGGCTGAGTCAGTAGGCTGACGGCAGGACGTTGAACTCCACAAACATGTCGATTGTGGAGCCTATTTTATCCTCTCTGTTTTGTAACTGTGTTCTACTTTGTAAGGAACTGGGCTTGTGTACTTGATCCTGTATATGTGACTGTCACTTTGCGTTACAATAAAAATTGGTTCACTGTAATATGCTTGCAGCTGTGCTTCTTACGTACTGTACCTGGGTACGAAGCCTTATAAACTGTTCCTCTATTATTTACAGACGTGTGCATGTGTTGTAACTGCAGCTGACACGTTTTATTAGTTGCTCTCATGCGCCAAGACCCGTCCCTATTTTTGTAACAGTTCACTCTTCAATAACCTCTCACTATGCTTGTGCAGTTTAAATATGCATTTAACTGTGCAAATATATGTTAGATTGTACAAGTGAAAGCAGTTATGTAAATTCTGGTTCTTGGTAAAGACAAGCTTTACTTAGGCAACTGTTGGCTTTGATAGTGTACACGTTGACGTTGCATTTTTCCTTAGTGTAGACAACAGATTTGTGAGTCTCGTTTATTTCAATAGAAAGCCATACTTGTAACGTGAATATTAGCCCATATTCTTTAAGACCAAGGTGTAGTTTGGTATATGTGTGTAACTTTGCTGTAAAAAGAAAATACCTTTTCATTACGAAATGCACCATTTCAACTGACATTGGTCAATACAATAATTTATATTACCTTTCCTAGATAAAAACAGAGTGTATGATTATGATGTAAACCTGTCTGTTTTTATACATTGTCGAGTCGGGTAAAGTGGGTGTATTATGCTCTTTAGGCTGGTCAGACCACAAAAAGTGATGTACACTCACCTACACATATATTGAGTCTTAAGTTAGGAGTGATTAGTTTGAGTTTTAGTTTGAAATATTAGAAAATATTATTTATCTTGGTACACGGAAGACTTCTTGTACCAGAAGCATCTACTGTAGGGTCACGCGTCGCCCTCGGCGTTACTCACCGATGAGTAATTTTTCATGTGTTGCATCACAGTGCTGCTCAAATATTGACGTAACAAACATAACTAACCTCGTTTTTTTTTATGTTCCACCAGTCAGGCAACCCGTGCTTTTTTGTAGTGTTCATTACAATCAGCTATTGTACTTTTTTTTAAATTGTCAAAAAGATCCCTCGTATCCTAGATCAAGTAATACGGTGATACTGTGGTCGGTGTGTGGGTCTGACAAAGTCGACAGCGGAGCCACCGCAACAGTATAGTGACAGAGGGGCCCGGTACTTACCGTCGAAGCTTCTCAGCCACATGCAAACTGCATTTTTTTAAATTCTTTACTGTCCTTCACACGACAATTTTTTACAGAAAAAATATTTTTATCGTTCATTAGTTTTTAAGTTCTGCCCCCTTGTATTGCTTCTTACCTCATATTAGTATCGTCATTCCACGGGTTTAACATTCAAATTGTCCTCTATTATGGTATAACATAGAAAACAAAAGGATTAAGCAGTTCTTAATGCATTGTACAGAATAGAACAAGATTTCTATTAACACCCAGTATGCGTGGAGGGGCACGGTACTGTGAAGGGTAGGGGCCCGGCCGCGACTTTTTTTTTTTCCTGAGGGCTTCCGTCGGTTTGAACAAGTGGTGTTTGAAGCGCGGCACCACTGTACAATCAGCTGTTGGCAGCAAGAACTCGTTCTATCTTGGCCGTGCTGGCTTGGTTAGGTTATTATTTGTTTGTATTAGTATCTATTACGTTAGGATATGCAACATTAAGCCAGGCATGAATGATTGTCTCTTATTCTATCTTTCTTACGGAGTGTACAGTGGTGCCGCTCTTCAAACACTGCGACTATGCCGCTTGTTCAAAATGACGGAAGCCCTCAGGAAAAAAAATTCGCGGCTCGGCCTAGTCACACTAAGATTAATAGGATATGTTGATTGTAATAAATGATAGAAAAGTTGTTCAACATAATTCTCGTTTCTCCCAAGTTACAGGTAACAAACACATCAGCCTGGGGTGTGTTGGGGATGGAGGGGGAGGTGGCGCTTGTGCGTGTTCCAGCCTGACAACTTCGTACTGACCTTTTTGTGTTTGTGTCCGCAGGTGAGGCCTTCTGTAGCTGCCCAGCACTGGTGCCACCCCCGGTAAATTATTAATACCGTATTACACACACGGCTCGTGACCTAAAGCAGCACGTAAGTACTGGACACAAAGAGGTGAAGATCCTCTCCCCGGGTCTGTGGCTCAGGGCCCCGCCCAGAGCGTAAGTCAATATTCAGTCTCAAAATACAATTATTGACTTCTTTGAAGTAATTTTTGTCTCGGGGAAGATTTGACAGACTGGTAACAACAATTATTATGCCAGAGGAATATATTGATTGGGTTCTGGGGAATGATTTCAAACGCACGAGAAGTATACTTAAGTATGACGTCATGATGGTGGAAAATTGTGATTGGTCTGTCACTGGTGGATAATAGCAGCTATGATACCTGATAGTGTTGACGTCATTGACGTGGAGCTGTAGTGGTGACCGTTGCTGTGACAACTGACTCGCGGTGCACAGCAGACACAGAAATGATTATTATTGCCAACACATCCGTCATCAAAGGTAATTTATCACCGCCTGAGTCTGTCGTTAACCGATAGGTTTGATTTGGTATTTTCAACAGTTATGGCTACAATATGTGACTTTTAGGGAAGAACATTCAATTATAAACTTCCTGGCGCTACTACATCAGTCATGGTTATGTGTACGTGATAAATTGTGTTATATTTGGTTTGTAATAATAGATGATGGTGATAATGATGATGGTGATAATGATGATAGTGTAATAATCTGTTTTGTTTTAATGACAACTTGTTTTATTGTTTACTCCGCGTCTTTGTGTATTCAAGCTCTATGAAGAGTTCCTCCATTGTGACAAAATTTAGGAAATGAGTTGGTCGTTGACCTCGGAAGAACATAGGTAATTAAGAGGGTTGTAGGTCATAGGTCAAGGCCACTGTTAAAGTTCTGCGCCTATGCCAGCAGGGAGATTTTAAGCTTTGACGAGCATCTTGTTAATGAAGTTTGGCCAGAGCACTGTGTTCACTGGGTCCAGGGGATAGAGGCTGCCTCTGATAGTCTGATTCTCTATCTACTGAGAGACTGGTCGTATTCTCAGAAAATATAGCATAGAGAATATTGAATTAAAGTTTTCAATATAAACAAAAACGCGTTTTCTTTCCACCTCAATAGAGGATCAGTCAAACAGACGCTGCCGTTCCTGTACCATACAGCTATTGTCATGCAGTTGACAACAGGGTACTCACCGACCAATGGGAATGACTAGCGACGTGTCGCACCCACTTACAACACACAAGTTGTCACAGAGGAGGGATCTTAGTTGAAACCCAAACACACCAAGACACAGCTGCTTTATACACTTAGGCCAGATAACAACATTCCTCGCTCTGAAAGTCTCTCACAGTACCCGGACAAGTTATGACTAACCCCAGAGTAAATATTTCCACCTCCTACACTACACTGGCCCTTATAAAAAGAAAAAGGAAACATTACCTCTATACTGACTAATAACATACACTTTTCCCATACTACTCAACCTATTTAAACGAAAGTGCATGTTAAAGGTTGGTGATAAACGAGTACCTGGCGGAGATAATGCGTTCCTTCCATATTAAACTATACAGTGTCAGAGAACGACAAATAATGGACGTTCACTTGGGTTATATATGTGTTAGGTTGTTTGCCACTTCTTCTAATTTATATGCTTAGTAATTTTGCTCATAACATTCCTAAAACTATCAAGTAATGTAACCGTAGATTAAAATCCTCAAACGGGACCCGGTGAAAGTAAACCATTACTTAACCTAACCAAATATACCTTAAACTAAACTAACCTACTATACCATGATGTAATTTAACTTTAAATGACCTAATGTGCCATAAACTACCTCTAACCAAAGCTACCCTAACATGATCTAATTTAACTTAGCCAAATATACCATAATCTAATTTAACTTTATTTAAGATAACTTAGAATAAAATAATCTAATCAGGCCTACTTTAACATACTCTAACATATTATAATCGAATTAAACTTAAACCTGAACTTAATAATCATAGTCCAATTTACCTAACTTAACCTAATATACCACAATCAAATTTCACCTAATCAACCTAACTTTCCCAAACCCCTGACTAACGTAACCCTAACTTAATTGAATTTTGTTTAAGTAAATCTGACGTTATGTCTACCAAACCTAACTTAACCGAAGCTAGCTTACTTAAGCCTAACGGCACTTTACATAACTTAAACTAATCTAATAACATAACCTAACATAATTTGGCCTAACTTAACCAGGCCTTACTTACCCTAAACCCAACTTTACCTAACATAATCTAAATTAACTTATCCTAACTTACTTAAACCTAAAGTAATGTGACTTTACCTGGCTTGATCTAACCAAACTTCACCCAACGATCAGCACTGAGTATCAATAAGGCTGTAAGCTCGACTGATTCTTGTAAGCAGGAAATCTCTCAATGAGGAAAACACACACACACACACACACACACACACACTACTATCACACCAAAACCGTAGTCATGCACGTCAACACTGCCACCAC
The DNA here is from genome assembly GCF_018991925.1 of Homarus americanus. Classification (NCBI taxonomy): domain Eukaryota; kingdom Metazoa; phylum Arthropoda; class Malacostraca; order Decapoda; family Nephropidae; genus Homarus; species Homarus americanus. The sequence continues at coordinate 916,971 of NW_024732780.1, forward strand.
TCCAGTGCAAGCTCCACCAGTTACAGTGGGTGCCCATCCTCTCCAGTTAGTGCAGTCTGCCAAACTCCTGGGTGTAACTATAAACTACAAACTGGACTGGAAGGCCCATGTAAACAACACAATCAAGGCACCCTCGTACCGACTCTACATGCTACGACGACTCAGGTCAGTTGGGGCACCCACGCCAGAGTTGAGGACTATCTACAACGCATTTATTCTCCCCAAATTAATGTGTGCGTCACCAGCCTGGTCGTCTTCTCTCAACTCTACCCAACAACGTCAGCTAGAGAAGGTACAGAAAAGGGCCTGCAGAATCATGCTCGGCGCAGACTACTCCGGCTACAACAACGCTCTCTCCACCCTGGAAATGTCATCCCTCAGTGACCTCCACCACCACGCACTAGCAGAGTTTAGCAGTGGACTACTGCAGTACTGCACCATCTTCGTCATCGCCACCTATTGCCACCGGCAGTCCCTCGCCCACCTCCACCACTACAGCAAAATTCAGCCGATAAGAGCCCACACTGATAGATATAAGAATAGCACCATCCCATCTATTGTTAAAATAATAAACAGCTCCTGATTTATGTACTGTACAGCCCTGTAAATGTATTGAACGTATATTGTTATGTCGAAATCACATGTAAGTTTGTATATTTTCTGCCACTGGCTGCAACTCTATTAATAAACCGTTTATTATTATTATTATTATTTTTATTATTATTATTATTTTACTACTACTACTTTGCTGACACTCGGAATCGAGTATACGATCATCCACCTATGGTACAATGATACGAGTATTAATGAATGTCACCTTCGTTGGTGAGCTTTGAGGTGACTCATCGTTGCGAGTAACATGGCCAGTCCAGCAGAGTTGTTCATGGATTATGGTAGTCTAGATGTTCCTACGGTTAGTGTCAGTGAGAATACTGGCATTTGTTCTCTTGTCTTCCCAGCAAACTCGGAGGACTGAACGTAGACGACGTTGGTGAAAGCTTTCAAGTGCCTTGAGGTGCCTCCTGTATGTGGCCCATGTCTCGCTGCCATACGAAAGGGTGGGGAGGACCACTGCTCGATACACGTGAGCTTTGTAGATAATTTCAACTCCATACAGCTGAAGACACGGGTATGGAGTCTGCCAAAAGCTTTAGATGCACATCTGATCCGATGTTAAATCTTTTCATCGATCTCCGCGGTGGTGGACAGGTGGGATTCAAGGTACTGGAAGTGGTTAACATTGGAGAGAGTAGTACCGTTAAGCTGGATGGATGGCTTAGGTGTGGTTGAACCAGGGGCAGGCTGAAAGGGAATCTGAGTCTTACGTACATTCACCTCAAGGCCAAAGTGTGCATACGCATCTGCATAGGTGTTCAGAATCTCCTCTAGGACGCATTCAGTGTGAGCGACGAATGTGAGGTCGTCTGCATACTGAAATTCAGTGGTGGAAGCAGCCGACACCTTTGTTTCTGCGTAGAGTTGTTTGTGTTGAAAGTCCCTTCATCTGGTACTTAATGTCCACCCCGCCGGCATAATTGGCACTGACACGAGTAAGGAAGGCAGTTTAAGAAAATGAAAAAGAGTGTTGGTGCCAGTACACATCCCTCTTTTACCCCCGTTTGGGTGGGGAAGAACTCAAACTGGGTACCATTGTGTAGGACACTAGCGTTCATGCCTTCGTGGGGTTGTCTCACAATGGCAATGAATTTTGGTGGACAGCCAAAACGGCTTCCCTGTTGACTGAGACGAAGGCCTTAGTAAGGTCAATGAAGGCCATTGTAATAAAGACTTTTATTTCTTCTTCTTAGTTCTTCTTACTCCATTATCTTTCTTTCTCTGTATACTCGTGAAATAGAGGAGGAGATGGTGGAGTGAGAGGAGAGAGGAGGGAAGAGAGATGCTAACGGCTGGTTTGTAGTTAGAGCCGGCTTCGCACCGAGGGGAGAAGGGATAGGGAGAATGGACAGGGACGATGATAAATTGGGAACAGGAATAACAAGCGATAGCTGAGACACTAGAGGGCACAGGGTATGGTTATGCTATAACTACTGGGTCATTGTATCACTGCATTACGCCAAAGACATGTATGACAAATGTTTTACTTAACACCAAGAAGGGGGAGAAATTTATGACACTTTGAATACCGTCTTTTAAGATTGACAATTATACTTTAAAACAATAGACCTACTCTCCTAGCTAGTTAAACAGGGGTCACATGAATCGCAATACATTCTATGAAACGGATAAAACCTTAAGGGTACTTAATTTGATATATATATATATATATATATATATATATATATATATATATATATATATATATATATATATATATATATATATATATATATATATATATCGTCCTGCTGACCTGCCGACCACATACAAGTACGTCTACACTTTACTACCTCAAACCAGACTCTATGTTTGAAAACCGAGTGCCCCTTGCTGGGGCACGAACTCAGCTTCCAGCCAATCAGCACAGTTAGACCTATGACGTCACACTCACAGGTCACTGTGATTGACTCATGCCTCAGGCTTCTCAGGCACTCATGGTTAGCAGGAAACTGTCGTGTAGGGTGTGTTATGGCGGGTAATCTTTGTCTAAGCTGAATTTTCCTGTATTTCCTCTAAAACATGACACGATTCACTCAGTAAGAAATGGCATTGTTACACCATATACAAGTCACTAATGACTGCTATGTCAATGGTATACCTAGCCAGCTCTTTTGCCACAAGGGAGGTTCTTCTTTCAGGACGCCCATTTGTGCCATTATCCAGAAGGGTCCTGACATTCCATGCAGCGACCATAAGAGGCGTAGTTTATTTTTCCTTTGATCTGTGATTACGATCATGTTTTCGACCACATAAGGATGACCTTACTGGGTGCAGTTGCCCAGTCACGTTGGTTCTTTAGGCAGGCTATGTTTAGGGCACCTTTTCTCGGCCCCTCCCCATGTGAGTAGAGTAGCTCCTGGTAAGGGCTGCTCAGTCGCACAGACAGGAACAGATTTCACTGCTACCTAGATCCCAGTGCATAAACGACCATCTTATTTGTGCCGCTCATGTAAAGAGTTGTGACAAGAGACTCTTGGCAGGCATCTCTGCCTGTCCCCGTCGGCACTTGACTATCGCCATAAGACTTTTGGGGAATAGGGGTTTGACGATGATGAGAGGTATAATGAGCTGGATGATGGTTGCACGTGAGTTGATTTATGTGGTAAGGCAGGCGCACAGGCTACAACCACACATCTTGGCTCTACCTTTTCCTGATCCAGTGGTGCAAGTGTTGCAACGACTGGGAAGAGAGAGAGTTGTAATGGACTGCCGATAGCCCAGTTTGTTGGGTTTCGTCTTAGTAGCCTGTCCATCATGCATTGCCTTCATCCACTAGTGACTAGTGGGACAGTGCATAGGCCCACTGACATGTGTACATGCCAGTGTATGTGGTGAGAATAGTAGTGGTGTAGGTATTAGTGGAGGAAGTAGTAGTAGTGGAGGTAGTAGTGGTAGAGGTAATAGTGGTGGAGGTAGAGGTAGTGAGAATAGTAGTGGTGGAGGTAGTAGTAGTGGAGGTAGAGGTGGTAGAGGTAATAGTGGAAGAGGTAGAGGTGGTGGGAATAGTAGTGGTGGAGGTGGTAGTAGTAGTGGAGGTAGTAATAGTGGAGGTAGTAGTTGTGGAGGTAGAGGTGGTAGAGATAATAGTGGAGGAGGGAGAGGTGGTGGGAATAGTAGTTGTGGAGGTAGTAGTAGTGGAGGTAGTAGTGGTAAAGGTAATAGTGGTGGAGGTAGTAGTGGTGGAGGTAGTAGTAGTGGAGGTAGAGGTGACTTAGGTAGTAGTAGTAGTAGAGGTAATAGTGGTGTTGGTAGTAGTGGTGGAGGTAGTAGTGGTAGAGGTAGTAGTGGTAGAGGTAATAGTGGTGGAGGTAGTAGTGGTGAGGTAGTAGTGGTGGAGGTAGTAGTAGTGGAGGTATAAGTGGTAGAGGAAATGGTGGTGGAGGTAGAGGTGGTGGAGGTAGTAGTGGTGGGAATAGTAGTGGTGGAGGTAGGAGTAGTGGAGGTAGTAGTGGTAGAGATAGTAGTGGTGCAGGTAGTAGTGGTGGAGGTAATAGTGGTGGAGGTAGTAGTTGTGGAGGTAGTAGTGGTAGAGGAAATAGTGGTGGTGGTAGTAGTGGTGGAGAAAGTAGTGGTGGGAATAGTAGTGGTGGAGGTAGTAGTGGTGAGGTAGTAGTGGTGGAGCTCACGGCAGCCCTCACGGACCACATAATAGCCCAGAATGCAACAGGGGAATTGCATACCAGCGAAGTAAATAAGATTCGTAGGTCGATTAAGACAGATCGACAGCACTGCCAAAATAAAAAGTTGCAGCAACGATTGCTGCAGGTTCCAGAAAATTTGAAAAAAAATGTAGCTATAGCGCAGAAAGGGGAGCCTCTAACTGGTTAACTACGTTACCGATAAGGGCAAATGGTTTCAGTCTTAATAAACAAGAATTTACAGATGCCATTGCTCTAAGGTACGGTTGGCCAGTAGAAGGTTTGCCCTCCCAATGCGTATGTGGCACTTCCTATGATGGCGATCACGCCATGGTGTGCAAGAAGGGGGGCTTCATATGCATGAGGCATGACGAGGTAAGGGATCTCACAGCAAATATGTTGAAGGAAATCTGCCGGGACGTCATGGTAGAACCGACCCTCCTTCCATTGGATGGCGAGATCTTCCAACACAGGACTTCAAACACATCTAACGAAGCACGCGTGGACGTCAGTGCTCGAGGATTCTGGACGCGGGGACAACGAGCTTTCTTCGACATCAGGATTTTTGATCCCATGGCCGCATGTCACCGTAACCTAGCTCTCGATGCTGCACATAGGAGGAACGAGAACGACAAGAGAAGGGCATATGGGGAGAGAATTCAAAACGTTGATCAAGGCAGCTTCCACTCCTCTAGTGTTCACAACCCTGGTGGATGGGCCCTGCGCAAGATGTTTCTACGCCAGACTCGCGGAGGTGATCTCCGAACAGAAGCTGCAGCCCAGAAGTTATGTTACAGCCTGGATGAGATGTCGACTGTCTTTCTCTCTCCTTCGGTCGGCTTTGCTCTGCCTCAGGGAACGAGACTTCTGCCTTCTCCGACAACTGCTGCAGATATTGACTATGAGGTTACAGTCACTGAATGCCGCATAGATCTGCAGCTCAACAAATTTAACACAGATAGGCTAGCTTCTATTAGGATGTTTATTAAGGTAAATAAATGGCGGCGAAGGTGTGGCTATTGGGGAGGGCTGGCACGGTGGTGGAGGTAATAGTAGTGGAGGTAGTAGTGGTAGAGGAAATAGTGGTGGAGGTAGAGGTGGTGGAGGTAGTAGTGGTGGGAATAGTAGTGCTGGAGGTAGTAGTAGTGGAGGTAGTACTGGTGGAGGTAGTAGTGGTGGAGGTAGTAGTGGTAGAGGAAATAGTGGTGGTGGTAGTAGTGGTGGAGGTAGTAATAGTGGAGGTAGTGGGAGGAAATAGTGGTGGAGGTAGAGGTGTTGGAGGTAGTAGTGGTGGGAATAGTAGTGGTGGAGGTAGTAGTAGTGGAGGTAGTACTGGTGGAGGTAGTAGTGGAGGAGATAGTAGTGGTGGAGGTAATAGTGGTGCAGGTAGTAGTGGTGGAGGTAATAGTGGTGCAGGTAGTAGTAGTGGAGGTAGTTCTGGTGGAGGTAGTAGTGGAGGAGATAGTAGTGGTGGAGGTAATAGTGGTGCAGGTAGTAGTGGTGGAGGTAATAGTGGTGGTGGTAGTAGTGGTGAGAGTAGTGGTAGAGGAAATAGTGGTGGTAGTAGTAGTGGTGAGGTAGTGGTGGAGGTGTGGTGGAGGTAGTAGTGATGGGAATAATGGTGGTGGTGTAGTAGTGGTGGTAGTAGTATTGGTAGAGGATATAAGATGGAGGAAGTAGTTGTGGAGGTAGTAGGTGGTGATATGGTGGTAGTAGGTAGGAGGTGGTAAATAATGGTGGTGGAGGTGGTGGTGGTGGAAGTAGTGGTAGGGATATGGTGGTGGTGGTAGTGGTGGAGGTAGTAGTGGTGGAAATAGTGGTGGTGGAAGTAGTGGTGGAGGTAGTAGTGGTGGGAATAATGGTGGTGGAGGTAGTAGTGGTGGTAGTAGTAGTGGTGGGGATATAGTGATGGAGGAAGTAGTTGTGGAGGTAGTAGTGGTAGAGGAAATAGTGGTGGTGGTAGTAGTGGTGGAGGTAGTAGTGGTGGGAATAGTAGTGGTGGAGGTAGTAGGTGGAGGTAATAGTGGTGGAGGTAGTAGTGGTGAAGGTAATAGTGGTGGAGGTAGTAGTGGTAAAGGATATAGTGATGGAGGAATTAGTTGTGGAGGTAGTAGTGGTAGAGGAAATAGTGGTGGTGGCAGTAGTGGTGGCAAATGAGGGGAGGTAGTAGGGTAGAGGAAATAGTGGTGGGGTTAGTAGGAGGTAGTAGTGGTAGAGAGGAAATAGTGGTGGTAGTGGTGGTGGAGGTAGTAGGGAATAGTAGTGGTGGAGGTAGTAGTGATAGAGGTAATAGAGGTGGAGGTAGTAGTGGTGGAGGTATGAGTGGTAGAGGTAGTAGGAGTAGAGGATGTAGTGATGGGAAATGGTGTGGAGGTAGTGGTGGTAGAAATAGTGGTGGTGATAGTAGTGGTGGATGTGAGTGGTAGAGGATATAGTGATGGGAGGAAGTAGTTGTGGAGGTAGTGAGGTGGTAGAGAGGGAAAATGGTGGTGGTGGTAGTAGTTGTGGAGGTAGTAGTGGTGGAGGAAATAGTGGTGGTGGTAGTAGTGGTGGAGGTAGTAGTGGTGGGAATAGTGAGTGGTGGAGGTAGTAGTGGTGGAGGTAATAGTAGTGGTGGAGGTAGTAGTGGGTGGAGGTAATAGTGGTGGAGGTAGTAGTGGTGGAGTGTAGTGGTGGGAGGTAGTAGTGGGTGGAGGTAATGGTGGTGGAGGTGAAGTAGTGGTGGAGGTGGTAGTGGTGGAGGTAGTAGTGGTGGAGGTAGTAGTGGTGGAGGTGGTGAGTGGTGGAGGTAGTAGTGGTGGGAATGAGTAGTGAGTGGAGGTAGTAGTGGTGGAAGTAGTGGTGGAGGTGAGTAGTGGTGGAGGTAATAGTGGTGGAGGTAGTAGTGGAGGTTGTAGTGGTGGAGGGAGTAGTAGTGGGTGGGAGTAATAGTGGGTGGGAATAATAGTGGTGGAGGTAGTAGTGGTGGAGTAATAGTGGTGGAAATTAGTAGTGGTGGAGGTAGTAGTGGTTGGAAGTATGAGTGGTAGAGGTAGTAGTGGTGGAAAAATAGTGGTGGAGGTAGTAGTGGTAGAAGTAAATTAGTTGGAGGTAGTAGTGGTGGAGGTAGTAGTGGTGGGAATAATAGTGGGTGGAGGTAGTAGTGGTGGAGGTAGTAGTGGGTGGAGGTAGTAGTGGTGGAGTAATAGTGGTGGAGTAGTAGTGGTGGGGTTGTAGTGGTAGAGATAATAGTGGTGGAGGTAGTAGTGGTGGAGATATATATAGTGGTGGATGTAGTAGTGGTGGTGTTAGTAGTGGTGGTGGAGGTAGTAGTGGTGGGAATAATAGTGGTGAGGTAGTAGTGGTGGAAGTAATAGTGGTGGAGGTGAGTAGTTGTAGGGAATTATGGTGGTTGGGGAGGTAGTAGTGGTGGGAGGTAGTAGTGGTGGAGGTAATAGTGGGTGGAGGAGGTAGTAGTGGTGGAGGTGGTAGTGGTGGGAATAATAGTGGTGGAGGTAGTAGTGATGGAGATATGTAGTGGTGGATGTAGGAGTGGTGGTGGTAGTAGTGGGTGGAGGTAGTGAGTGTGGTGGAGGTAGTAGTGGTGGAGGTAGTAGTGGTGGAGCAGTGTGGGTGGAAGTAATAGTGGTGGAGTGAAGTAGTGGTGAGGTGGGTGGTAGAATTATGGTGGTTGGAGGTGAGTCGTGGTGGGTAATAGTGGTGAGTAGTAGTTGAGGAGGTTGTAGTGGTTGTGGTAATGTAGTGGTGGAGTAGTAGTTGTGGAGGGTAGTAGTGGTGGAGGGAAATAGTGGTGTGGTGTGGAAGTAGTGGTGGGAGAAAGTTGTGAGATGGGAATAGTAGTGGTGGAGGTGAAGTAGTGGTGAGGTAGTAGTGGTGGAGGTAGTAGTAGTGAAGGTAGTGGTGGGTGGGAGATAGTGAGTGGTGGGAATAGTAGTGGGTGGAGGTGGTAGTAGTGGAGGTAGTGAGTGGTGGAGGTAATAGTGGTGTTGGTAGTAGTGGTGGAGGTAGTAGTTTTGGAGGTAGTAGTGGTGGAGAAAGTGGTGGGAATAGTAGTGGTGGAGGTAGAAGTGGTGAGTAGTAGTGGTGGAGGTAGTAGTGGTGGGAATAGTAGTGGTGAGGTAGTAGTAGTGGAGGTGTAGTGGTGGATGAAATAGTGGTTGGAAGTAGAGGTGAGTGGAGGTAGTAGTGGTGGGAATAGTAGTGGTGGAGGGTAGAGTGGTGGAGGATAGTGGTGGTGGAGGTAATGAGTGGTGGAAGTAGTAGTGGTGGAGGTAGTAGTTGTGAGAATAGTGAGTGGTGAAATAGTGGTGGTGGTAGTAGTGGTGGAGAAAGTGGTGGTGGGAATAGTGGTGGTGGAGGTAGAAGTGGTGAGGTAGTGGTGGTGGAGGTAGTAGTGGTGGGAATAGTGGTAATTTGGAGGTAGTAGTGGTGGAGGTAGTGGAGTGGTAGGTTGTTGGAGGTAGTAGTTGTGGGAGGTAGTAGTGGTGGATGAAATTGGGGAGTGGGGGGTGGTGGAGGTAGTAGTGGTGGGAATAGTGAGTGGTGGAGGTAGTAGTAGGGAGGTAGTAGTGGTGGAGGTAATAGTGGTGTGGTAATAGTGGTGAGTGAAGTGTTTTGGAAGTAGTAGTGGTGGAAAGTAGTGGTGGGAATTTGAGTGGTGGAGGTAGAGTGGGTGAGGTAGTAGTGGTGGAGGTAGTAGTGGTGGGAATAGTAGTGGTGGAGGTAGTAGTGGTGGAGGTGTAAGTGGTGGATGAATAGTGGTGGAGGTAGGAGTGGTGGGAGTGGTAGTTATGGGAATAATAGTAGTGTGAGTAGTTGTGGAGGTAGTAGTGGTGGGAGTAGTAGTGGTGGAGGTAGTAGTGGTGGAGGTAGTAGTTGTGGAGTGGGAGGTGGTGGGAATAATGGTGGTGGTGGTAGTGGTGGTGGAGAGGTAGTGGTGGGAATGGGTGAGTGGGTGGAGGTAGTGGTGGTGGGAGTGAAGTAGTGGGTGGAGGAGTGTAGTGGTGGTGGGAATAGTAGTGGTGGAGGTAGTAGTGGTGGGAGTAGTAGTGGTGGAGGAAGTAGTAGTGGTGGAGGTAGAATTGTGGTGGTGGTGGTGGTGAGTGGTGGGGATGAGTGGAGGTGGAGGTGGTGAGTGAAAGTGGTGGTGAGTGGTGGGTGGTGGTGAGGTAGTGGTGGGTGGTAGTGGTGGTGGTGGGGTGGTGGTGGGTGTGGTGGTGGGTGGTGGTGGTGGGAGAATGGTGGTGGAGGTGGTGGTTGTGGGTGTGAGTGGTGGTGGAGAATGGTGGTGGAGTGGGGTGGTGGAGGTGTGTGGGTGGAGGGTGGTGGGGTGGGTGGTGGTGGGTGTGGTGGGTTGGGGTGAGTGGTGGGTGGGGATGGTGGTGGAGGTGAAGTAGTGGTGGGGAATGGTGGGTGGGAGGTGAAGTGGTGGAGGTGAAGTGGTGGTGGAGTGGTAGTGGTGGGAGTGAGTGGGAGTGGTGGTGGTGGAGTGAGTGAATAGGAGTGAGTGGTGGAGTGGGGAGTGTGGAGTGGTGGGTTGGTGGTGGATGGTGTGTGAGTGGTGAGTGGGTGTGGAGGTGGAGTGGTGGTGGGAGGTGTGGTGGTGTGGGTGAAGTGGTGGTGGGAGGTGTGGTGGTGGAGGTTGTAGTGGTAGGGAATGGTGGTGGAGTGGTGAGTAGTGGGTGGAGTGTGAGTGTGGGGGGTTGTGGTGTGGGAAATAGTTTGGTGTGGTAGGGTGGTGGAGGTGAGTAGGGGTGGAGTGTGGTGGTGGAGTGGTGGTGTGGTGTGGTGGTGGTGAGTGGTGTGGGTGGGTGTGGTGGTGGGGAGAATGGTGGAGGTGGTGGTGAGGTGGTGGGTGGGGGATGGTGGTAGGAGGTGGGATGTGGGTGGTGGTGGTGGGGAGGTGGTGAGTGGTTGGGTGATGGTGGTTGGGTGGTGAGGTGGTGGGGAGAATGGTGGTGGGGTGAGTGGTGGTGGAGTGAGTGGTGTGGTGGGGGTGGGTGGTGTGGTGGTGGTGTGGAAGTGGTGGTGGGGATGGTGGTGGTGGGTGGTGAGTGAGGGTGAGGTGGTGTGGTGGTGGGTGGTGAGTGAGTGGAGTGGTGGTGAAGTAGATGAAGTGGTGTAGGTGGTGGTGGTGGTGGGAAAGAGTGGTGAGGTGGTAGTGGTGGGTGGAGTGGTTGGTGGGAAATGGTGGTGGTGGTGAGAGAGTGGTGGAGGTCGTGGTGGTGGGAATGGTGGGTGGTGGGTGTGGTGGTGGGGAGTGTGTGGTGTGGGTTGTAGTGTGGAGTGTTGGTGGTGGGAGTGTGGTGGAGGTGAAAGTGTGGTGTGGAGGTGGGTGGTGGTGGAGGTGAGGTGGGAAATGGTGGTGGAGGGTGTGAAGTGGTGAGTGGAGTGTGGTGGGGTGGAGTGTGAGTGGTGGTTGGAAGGAATGGTGGTGGAGTGGTGGTGGTGGAGTGTGGTGGGGTGGGTGTGTGGTGGTGGAGGTGAGTGGTGGAGTTGGAGTGGTGTGGTGGGGAATGAGTGGGGTGGAGTGGTGGTGGGAGTAGTAGTGGTGGGAGGTGGTAGTGAGGTGGAGGTAGTAGTGGTGGAGGTGGTGAGTGGTTGGGAGGTGGTGGTGGTGGTGGTGGTATTGGTGGAGTGTGGGGGTGGAGGTGGTGGTGGGTGGAGTGTGGGGTGTGGTGGTGGTTGGGTGAGTGGAGGTGTGGGTGGGGTAGGGTGGGTGGTGGTGGTGTGTGGTGTGGGTGAGTGTGGAGTGGTGGTGTGGAGTGAGTGGTGGATGTGTGTGTGGAGTGTGGTGTGGGTGTGAAGTGGTGGTGAAATTGGAGTGGTGGTGGGTGTGGTGGTGGAGTGAAGTAGTGGGTGGAGGTGGTAGTGGTGGGGAGGTGTGGTGGTGGAGGTGGTGGTGGTGGAGTGGTTGGTGGTGGAGGTGGTGGTGGGGTGGTGGTGGTGGTGGGTGGAAATGGGGTGGGGTGAGTGAGTGGGTGGAGTGTGAGTGGGTGGAGGTAAGAGTGGGTGGAGTGGTGGTGGGGGTGTGGTGTTGGAGTGGTGTGGTTGGGGGTGGGGGGAGTGGGTGAGTGTGTGGTTGTGGGTGTGGGTGAGGTGGTGGTGGGTGAGTGGTGTGGAGTGTGTGTGGTGGATGTGGTGGTTTAGTGGTGTGGTAGAGTAAAAGTGGTGGGAATAGTAGTGGGTGGGAATGGTGTGGTGGAGTGTGTGGTGGAGGTAGTGGTGGTGGTTGGGTAGTGAGTGGTAGAGGTAGTGGTGGTGGAGGTGAAGTGAGTGGGAATGAGTGGTGGTGGGAGGTAGTGGGTGGTGGTGAGGTAGTGAGTGGTGGGAGTGGTGGTGGGTGGAGTGGTGAGTGGGGAAGGTGAGTGGTGGTGGTTTGTGGTTGAGGTGGTGAGTGGGTGGAGGTGAGTGGTGAGTGGGGAGTGGTAGTGGGTGGAGTGAGTGGTGGGTAGATGAGTAGTGGGGTGGGTGGTGGGTGGTGGTTATGGTTGTGGGTGGAGTGTGGGGTGGAGTGAAGTGGTGGGTGGAGGTGAGTGGTGGTGGAGTGGGTGGGTGAGTGTGGGTGGAGGTGTGGGTGTTGGAGTGTGAGTGGTGGTGGGAGTTAGTGGTGGGTAGTGGTTGGTGGAGGTAGTGGTGGTGGAGGTGGTGAGTGGGTGGGTGTGGTGGAGGTGGTTGGAGGTTAGGTGGTGGTGGTGGGGGTGGAGTGGTGGAGTGTGGTGGGTGGGAGGTGGAGGTGTGGTGGTGGTGTGGGGGTGGTGGTGGGGTGGTGGTGTGGGTGAGGTGGGTGGGGGTGGTGGTGGAGTGGGGTGGTGGGTTGGAGTGGAGTGAGGTGGTTGGGTGGTGGTGGTGGAGTGGTGGGTGGGGAATGTGAGTGGTGGTGGAGGTGTGAGTGTGGTGGGAGTGGTGTGTGGAGGTGGTGGTGTGGGGTGTGGTGGTGGAGTGTGTGGGTGTGGGTGTGTGTGGTGGTGGAGGTAGTGGTGGAGGTGAAGTAGTGGGAGGTAGTGGTGGTGGAGGAGTGAGTGGTGAGGTGGTGGTGTGGTGGAGGTAGTGGTGGTGAGGTGGTGGTAGGTGGTAGTGGTGGTGGTGGTGAGGTAGTAGTGGTGGTGGTGGTGGTGGTGGAGGGGTGGTGGTGGTGGAGTGGTGGTGGTGGGTGTGTGAGTGGTGGGGTGGAGTGGTGGTGGGTGAGTAGTGGTGGTGGTGAGGTAATGAGTGGTGGGTGGGGTGTGGTGGTGGTGGTGGAGTGAGTGGGTGGGTGGTGGTGGGTGGGGTAGTGGTGGTGGAGTGGTGGTGGGGATGGTGGTGGTGGGTGGTGAGTGGTGGAGTGGTGGGTGGGAATGGTGGTGGGTGGTGGTGGTGGAGTGGTGGTGGAGTGGTGAGTGGAGGTGAATTGGTGGAGTGGTAGTGGTGGAGGTAGTAGTGGTGGAGGGAATAGTGGTGGAGGGTGAGGTGGTGTGGAGGTAGTGGTGGTGGAGGAAATAGTGAGGTGGTGGTGGAGTGGTGGTGGTGGAGGAATGGTGGTGGAGTGTGGTGGTGGGGGTAGTGTGGTTGGAGTAGTAGTGGTGGAGGAAATGGTGGTGGAGGTTGTGGTGAGGTGGGGAATAGTGGTGGTGGAGTGTGGTGGTGGGGGTGTGAGTGGTGGAGTGAGTGAGTGGTGGAGTGGTAGTGGTGTGTGAGTGGAGTGGGAGTGGAGTGGGTGGAGTGGTGTGGAGTGTGGTGGTGGAGGTAGTGAGTGGTGGTAATAGTGGTGGTGGAGGTGGTGGTGGTGGAGTGGTGGTGGGATGGTAGTGGTGGAGGTGAAGTGGTGGTGGAGTGGTGGTGGTGGAGTAATGAGTGGTGGATGGTAGTGGTGGTGGAGTGGTATTGGTGGGAGTGTGGTGGTGGGTGGTGAGTGGTGGTGGAGGGAGAAAAATGTGGAATGGCTATGTGTGAAACTTAAGTTTAAGTAATGGATGACTTCAGGATGATTTGTAATGTGTCAGCATGTATCTCAAGGTGACGTGGTGTGCTACTAAGAGACCTGGGACAGAGAGACGAGGGGGTTTTTGATGGTGAACTGAAGAAAGGATAGAAAGAATGGGAAGACATAGTTGAATGACAGAGGATGTTTCTTAGGCTTTGATAAAGTTTGGCATTGAAGCAAAATATAAAATATTAAAAACTGGGACTTAACGAATACTTGCTAGTATTGTGTATTTGATAGGAATGATGGGAAGCACAAATTCAGGTGAGCTTTGTGGAACTATGTTTAATCTTGAGTGGAGTACTCAGGAGATGCAGAAGGTGGGGTGTTTGGATTAAAAAGATGGATTAAAAGGTTAAACAGTGCAAATATGGCTGATTTTATATATAACAGAGGCAGGTCAAAAAAAAAAAAAATTGTCTGAGTTGAGTTCAGTTGTTTTGTGTGAGTGGAGTGTGTGTGGGTGGTGTGTGGTGGTGGGGTGGTGGTGGTGGAGGTGGTGGTGGTGGTGGTGGTTGTGGTGGGTGTGTTGGTGGAGGTGTGAGTGGTGGAGTGAGTGTGGTGGAGGTAATGGTGGTGGGAGTGGTTGGTGGGGGTGTGAGTGGGGAGGTGGTGGTGGGTGGAGGTGGGGGGTGGTGGAGTGTGGTGGTGTGAGGTTTGGTGGAGGTGGAGTGATGGTGTGTGGTGGTGGGTGGGGGTGGAGTGTGGTGGTGGTGGTGTGGTGGTGGGGTAACAGTGGTGGTGTGTGGTGGAGTGTGGTGGTGGGTGGTGGTGGTTGGGTGGTGGTGGTGGGTGTGGTAGGGTTGGGGTGGTGGTGGAGTGAAGTGTGGTGGTGGGTGGTGGTGAGAGTGGTGGTTGTGGTGGGTATGGGGTGGAGGTGAAGTGGTGGTGGAGGTAGTAGTGGGTGGAGTTAAGGTGGTGGAGGTGGTAGTGGTGGGGTGTGAGTGTTGGAGTGGTGGGTGGAGGTAGAGTGTTTGTAGATGTGGTGGAGGTAGTAGTGGTGGAGGTAGTAGTGGTGGAGGTAATGTGGGTGGAGGTAGTTGTGGTGGTTCAGGTAGTAGTGGTAGGGTAAAGTGGTGGGAATAGTAGTGATGGGTGTGTGTGGAGTGAGGTGGTGGTGGTTTGGGAGATGGTGGTGGGAGTAGTGGTGGTGGAGTGGTAGTGGGAATAGTAGTGGTGGAGGTGGTGGTGGTGGTTTGGGTGGTAGTGGTGGAGGTGGTAGTGGTGGAGGTAGTGGTGGGAATAGTGGTGGTGGTGGTTGTAGTGGCGGAGGTGGTGGTGGTGGAGTGTAGTGGTGGTGGGGTGGTAGTGGTGGGTGAAGTGGTGGTGTGGGGAGGTGGTGTGGTGTGTGTGGTGGGTTGGGTGTGAGAGTGGTGGTGGGTGGTGGTGGGTGGTGGTGTGGAGTGGTGGTGGTGGTGTGGTTGGAGTGGTGTGTGGTGGTGGTGGTGGTGGTGGTGGGGTGGTGGTGGTGGTGGGTGTGAGTGGTGGTGGTGGGGAAGTGTGGGTGGTGGTGGGTGGGTGGTGGTGGTTGGGGTAGTAGTGGGTGGGGATGGTGGTGGGTGGTGGTGGTGGTGGTGGTGTGTGAAATGGTGGTGGTGGGTGTGGTGGTGGTGGTGGTGGTGAAGTGGAGGTCGTGGTGGTGGTGGTGGTGGAGTGGTGGTGGTTGGGGATAGTGAGGTGGTGGATGGTGGTGGTGGAGTGAAGTGAGTGGTGGGGGAATGGTGGTGGAGAATGGTGGTGGAGTGGGTTGGTGGACGTGGTGTGGAGGGTTGTGGTGGTGAGAATGGTGGGGTGGAGGTGTAATGTGTCGGGAGGGTAGTAGTGAGGTGGAAATGGTGGTGGAGTTGTAGTGGTAGAGAATAGTGGGTGGAGGTGGTGGTCGTGGTGGAGGTGAAAGTAGTGGTGGAGAAATAGTGGTGGAGTAGTAGTGGTGGAGGTGAAGTGAGTGGATTTGAAAGTGTAGTGGTAGAGAATAGTGGTTGAGGTAGTAGTGGTGGGGAATAGTGCTGGTGGAGTAGTAGTGGTGGAGGTGAAGTAGTGGTGGGAGGTAGTACTGGTGGAGGTGTGGTGTCGGAGGGTAGTAGTGGTGGGGGTAATGAGTGGGTGGAGGTTGTGGTGGGTGGGGAAATGGTGTGGTGGGTAGTAGTGGTGAAGGTAGTAGTGGTGGAGTGTGGTGGTGGAGGTAGTAGTGGTGGAGGTTTATATTTTTGTCTTCAACCCACTTTATCACCCTCCCTCCTTTCTCTTCTCTTCCTGATTCCTATCCACCGCTTACTACTCTTTTAATTGTCGTCTTTTCCTCTTTTACTTTTCCTTTTCCTTTCTCTCTCTGTGTCTGTCTGTCTACTTCTCCCACCAACTCTCTTCATTCTCTACTTCCTTCCTCCTTTTCTTCGTTCCTCCTTTTCTTCCTTCCCCCAACTTTTTGTCAATATCCTCTCCTCTTCCTAATTGCTCATCTCTCCACTCTTAGTTTTCTTCTGTTCTCATTCTCTCCTTCTCCTCTTCCCCCTTTTTACTTCTAACCTTCCTTCCTCCTCCTCCTTCATTCTTCCCCCATCTCCCTCTTCCTTCCTTCCTCCCCCGCTCCTACTCCTTGTTCTCCTCATCTGCCTCTTCCTCCTCCCTTCCTTCCCCCGCCTCCCACTCCTTCCTCCTCCCCATCTGTCTCTTCCTTCGTTCCTCCCTTTGCCTCTTCCTCCTTTTTTTCATCTGCCTCCCTCCTCCCTGCCCCCCATCAGTGTTTTCTCAGCTACCAACACTGTATATTTCACAGGTTCTATTCTTGTCGCAGCCTGTGTATAGCGCTTTCCACACTTCCTCACACCGCCCCACACTCCACACACCCCGCCTCACACCTCCACTCACACCTTGCCCCACACTCTCACCACACCCTTACACTTCACCACACCTTGTTTACACTTCACCTGGCTCTACACCTAACTCTACACTTCACTACACCTAACTCTACACCTGGCTACACCTCGCTCTACACTTCACTTTATAGTTCAATAGCCATTATACATAGCTATTAGCAACCCACTACATATAGCTTATTAACCACCCACTTACATAGCTTAATAACTACCCAATTACATAGCTTAATAACTACCCAATTACATAAATTACTAGCCACCCAATAACACCTAAACTAGCAGAGACCAGGACCAATGAATAATGAGGAGGTAATTAAACATACAGTGAGACGTAATCCAAAACAAACATTTATTTACTGGACGATATGTATTTACTGATGACCTGATTAGTTCTCTCTCTATTTAACAACCCCTCTCGCTTTATCTGTCAACCCCCTCTTTCCCCACTGTTTTATTTGCCCCTCCTTTTTTTTTTGGTCTCTGCTTATGTAATTTGAGTTGTATGATTTGTGGACACCGCATAATTGATTCCTGTTGGTGTGGGGGGGGGGGGGGGGGGGGGGGGGGGGGGGGGGTGGTGGGGGGGGGGGGGGGGGGGGGGGGGGGGGGGGGGGGGGGGGGGGGGGGGGGGGGGGGGGGGGGGGGTGGGGGGGGGGGGGGGGGGTGGGGGGGGGGGGGGGGGGGGGGGGGGGGGGGGGGGGGGGGGGGGGGGGGGGGGGGGGGGGGGGGGGGGGGGGGGGGTGGGGGTGGGGGGGGGGGGGGGGGGGGGGGTGGGGGGGGGGGGGGGGGGGGGGGGGGGGGGGGGGGGGGGGGGGGGTGGGGGGGGGGTGGGGGCCACCACCCCCACCCCTCTTTCCACCTCCCCACCCCCTCCCTCCACCACCCCACCCCTCTCCCTCCACCACCCCTCACCCCCTCCCTCCACCACCCCCTCACCCTCCCTCCACCACCCCTCACCCCCTCCTCCACCACCCTCACCCTCCTCCACCACCCTCACCCCCCCTCCTCCACCACCCCCCCCCCTCCTCCACCACCCCCACCCCCCTCCTCCACCTCACCCCCACACCCTCCCTCCACCACCACCCCACTCCTCCTCCACCACCCTCACCCTCCACCACCCCTCACCCCCTCCCTCCACCACCCCTCACCCTCCCTCCACCACCCTCACCCCCCCTCCACCACCCCTCACCCCTCCTCCACCACCCTCACCCCCCCTCCTCCACCACCCTCACCCCCTCCCTCCACCACCTCACCCCCTCCTCCACCACCCTCACCCTCCTCCACCACCCTCCTCCTCCCTCCTCCACCACCCTCACCCCCCTCCTCCACCACCCTCACCCTCCTCCACCACCCCTCACCCTCCTCCACCACCTCACCCTCCTCCACCACCCTCACCCCCTCCTCCACCTCACCCTCACTCCCTCCACCACCCTCACCCTTCCACCACCCTCACCGCCCTCCTCCACCACCCTCACCCCCTCCCTCCACCACCCCTCACCACCCCCTCCCTCCACCACCCCTCACCCCTCCCTCCACCACCCTCACCCCCTCCCTCCACCACCCCCTCACCCTCCACCACCCCTCACCCCCCTCCCTCCACCACCCCTCACCCCTCCTCCACCACCCCTCACCCCCCTCCTCCACCACCCCTCACCCCTTCCACACCACCCTACTGTGGTTACAACTAAGGAGGACTGACACAGATGTTTGACAGCACCA
>NW_024732780.1:934883-952863 GCF_018991925.1 Homarus americanus
CTCTTTTAAGACTCGAGGAAAAATTTCATCAGGCCCTGGGGATTTTGTATTCTTTAGTTTATTTATCTTCTTAAGAACATCCTCTTTTCTGATAGTGATATTCTTTAATTTCTTCTTCCTTTCCCTTAAATATCAGTTCCACCTCCGGAATTTCATCTCAAATTTCTTCTGTGAAAACTGATAAGAAGTAGCTGTTCAATGATTTGCTTATTTCTTCACTGCCATTTATCAATTCTCCCCTCCCTGACTTTAAAGGCCCAACTTTGTCCTTGACCTTTGTCCTATATACCTGGAAAAATCCCTTGGGATTCGCCTTGGATTCTCTTGCTATTTTGATTTCATAGCCTCTCTTTGCTTTCCTTACATTTTTCTTAACATTCCTAGATAGTTCATTATACCTGTTTCTGAGCTGCTCCTCCCCTCCCTTTAATTTCTTATATATTCCTTTCTTTATTCCTATGTCATGTTTAAGTTTTCTGGTCATCCACCTTGGCTCATTCATATTTGACCTAATTTTTCTGTGTGGTATATTTTGTTCTTGTGCTTTATGTAGTATACTAGTGAATATATTATAGCCATGATCAATTGTTGTGTCATCTATGATCTCACCCCGTCCTACTGGGAACTGACGTGACTGTTCCCAGGTGACCTCACCTAGGTACCTTCTTAACCCCTGATAATCCGCCAACCGAAAGTTTGGGACTCTGACCATATTGTCATTGTTTTTCGTTTCCCAATTTAGGGTGAATCTGATTTCTCTGTGATCACTGTTACCTAGTTCTTCCCCTACTGTGATATTTCTGATAATATTTTCTTTATTTGTTAATACTAGGTCTAATATATTGTCACCTCTAGTAGGTTCTGTAATTACTTGTTTCAAAAAATTATCCTGTACTGCATCTAGGAAGTCTTCAGATTCATAGTCGCCTACAATGTTGTCCCAGTCAATATTTCTGAAGTTGAAATCCCCCATAATGCATAGGTTGTTATATTTTGCTGCCCTACTCATTTCCTGCCATATGGGCTGAGCTGCTTCTTTGCCAAGACTTGGGGGCCTGTAACTCACTCCCATAATTAGTTTTTCTCTTCCTTCCGTGATTTCTACCCACACAGACTCAGTTCCTATTTCACCCTTTATTGAATTATTAGTACAACATTTTAATGTATCCTTGACGAAGAGTGCGACCCCTCCCCCCTTCCTACCTTCCCTGTCCTTGTGAAAAAGGTTGTACCCTTCTATGTGGTACTCTGATAAAAAATTTTTGCTCGCCAGATTCATCCAAGTTTCGGTGATTGCTATGACGTCTACATTCTCGGTACATACAACCGCTCTCAGCAAGTCTATTTTATTCCTAACGCTCCTACTGTTTGTATAGTATACATTTAAACCTACTCTTCCCTGGTCCTGTTTTACCCCTTGTCCTGAGCAACTAATTTTACTTCCCAGGACCTGCTTGTTTTTTGACTCCCACTTCCCCGACCCCTCTCTACTGGCGAAACCCCCCCTTCGGAGTGACAAATTCACGCTCCAGGGATGCAGACAACGTCTTTACCCCCTCACGAGACAAGTGTACTCCATCGCGACAGTACAGGTAGTCGTTGCCATAGAATCGTTGCCAGTTATCAATGAATGCCCAACCATTGTTTGCACAATGTTTTTCCAGTAGGCAATTTATAGCAATTGCCCTGGACAGCCATTCACGACCAACCCCTCTTCTAGGCAAGACACCACATACTATCGGGATCCCTCCCCTAACTCTAATCCTCCCCAGCGCCTCCCTATACCTCTTGAAAAGTTCCTCACGCCTAACCTTACCTATGTCGCTTCCTCCCACACTAAGACACACTACTGGATTGGTACCCTCCCCTGACAAAACCCTGTCTAACCGCTCGGCTACATGCCCTATCCCATCCCCAGGAAAACACATCCTAGTCCTACGTTTCCTATCTCTCGCACAAAAAGCCCTATCCATAAACCTCACCTGGCTGTCACCAACTACCACGACCTTACCTGTGGGCAGGGTTTGTACAACTGCCCTTTCCTCTCC
Organism: Homarus americanus; assembly: GCF_018991925.1. Lineage (NCBI taxonomy): Eukaryota > Metazoa > Arthropoda > Malacostraca > Decapoda > Nephropidae > Homarus > Homarus americanus. The sequence goes on from NW_024732780.1 coordinate 936,932, forward strand.
TTGATCCATACCGTCCTGCCTCTTCTCTTCCTCTCCAGCTTCCTGCAGCACCTGGTAAGGGTTACTACACTCCACACCCTGGTCAGCTTTCCTGAGCCTGACCCTAGTCCCCTTGGAGACAACCACTCTCCACGCCTGCTCCTCCTTCGCAGGTGTCATGCTAGGCAGGACACCTACCTGAAGGAGTTCCGTCCTGAGGGCTTCATTTTCCCCCTTTAGAGTGTCAACCTCACTCCTCAACTGCCCCAGCTGCCTTAACAGCGTGGCAAGGAGGTCGTCTTTCCCCACACTCCCCTCCTCTTCCCCCACGACACAACAATCCAAAGCGGCCATTTTCCTTGGTCTCTAACGGGAGCACGATCGGGCACGACCTTCTCCAAGCTGGGTCAGAGGAGGGGCTGTGGGATCAGGGGGTTGTGGAGTACCTTGAGCCGGTGGGGGACCTTGCAGTGGAGGACACAGAAGTGGAGGGGGACACAGGCAGCTCCTGGAATGATGCGGCTTTCCTCCTTGTCCTCATCCTCCCCTGACTCCTCAGAAGTTAAGCTCCGTTCGTTATTGGAATATTCGAAGTAGAATCCGTTCGTTATAGCATACCCTATAAGATAATGCAGAAAGGACAGAATCAAGAGAGATTCGGTTCGGGTTAGTACAGTAAAGCCTCGAATAACCAAGGTAGTGTCCTCCAATATTGCAGTGTAAGGTGAATCATCATATCGTGAATCATTAATTACCAATAAAATAAAGCGGCAATAATGAGTTGCGTTCCCCAGTGTGGCCTTTTCATATATTTTTTGTTGTTTTACCCTCTTTCCCCCCCCCCCAAAAAAAAATAATGAAAAGTGCAAACTATATTCTTTAAAAAATGTTTATGAATGCACCTTATACAATATAAATGAATAATAATATGGTCACACAAGAGATGGGACGCCATTGTTTTCATTAGTGTTTACACAAAGGACGATGGTTCTATATAAGAAATTGAAGAAAATAAGACCATGGTTGTAGCTGTGGTAGAATTAATGTAAAAAAAAAATTAAATGATATTTAATGTTAATAAATGGAACAGCAGAAGTAGCTAACCACTAATGGCAAAGAAATAAAACGAGACGATTTGCAGTGATTTTGTGGTTGCAGGTCTCGTGACCTTCGCTGTACCTCCAACTCGGTGGAAATTCAGTTTTAAAAAATACAATCGCGTCTAGCATTAAAAATCCTACATCGATCTACACTTTCACATCACTAAGACGATCTTGATGTTCTTATGTAATCGCTGTCCAATTCCTGCCGCTCCACATCGAATGCCGAACGCGCTTTGTCACAGAAGCAACCGACCCGCCCTCTCCCCTCACTTAAACCCCCAAGAAGCAGTCTGAAGATACTGAACCACAGCCATCCACTTCTGGTGGTGGTGGTGGTGTTAGTGGTGGTGATGGTAGTGGTGGGGTGGTGTTAGTAGTGGTGGTGTTAGTAGTGGTGTTAGTAGTGGTGTTAGTGGTTATTTAGTTGGGTTAATTATTGTTATTCACCCAAGGAAGATTGTTTCAAAAGTAGCTTTGGTAAAGCTGCAGCAATAGTTTCTTCCATTCTTATGTTCTTACTGCCTGTAAAGTATCTGGTTTCTTTCGCTTTTCCTCCTCAATTTTGTTTATTTTCCTTAAGGAAGAATTTCTCCTGCAGGTGGTGGTGTTTATTTGCTTGGGTTAATATTTCTCACTCGAGGAAGAATTTTTCAAAACTAGCTTCGGCAATAGGGGTTGGGTGTAAACGGGACTGCCCAGTATGGGCCAATAGGCCCGCTGCAGTTTCCTCCATTCTTATGTTCTTATGTTAAGTGTGTATTTGGGATATAATACAGTATAGGTCGTGATGATAATCGTAAAAGAGAAAATAAAACAAAATTCATAATTAATAATCTCAATACTCAGTTAAAAAGGGGCATTATTTTGAGAACAAGAATGTTTAAAAGCAATGGTCAGTGCTCTTGAATGGTTAAGAAACAAACACATTCAATAGACACCAAAAGGAAACTTTGAGCCTTCAAAATGTGGTGCTAATATAATACAGGTAAATTAAGTGTAGAAAGTATAGGAAGAATATTTAGTTATAAGAATGTAAAGTGAGGAAGTTTGGTAGCGTGGCCAATAGTTATTCAACTGTTAATGTATATTCGTAGGCGGAATTTTCTAAAAGCCGATTCTAAGTACAGCTACTTATTATTCAATTCAATGGCATGGACACATTAAAAGATATATATATATATATATATATATATATATATATATATATATATAAATCACACGGGAAAAGCCCAGGCGGCAGGTACACCAACTTAATGCTATTCAAGACATCTTCCAGAGGCGCTCTGAAGTGCTCTTGAATAAAAGACAACCCAAAACCTCCGATTGTTTTCCCATTTCCCATTGATTTATCAAGATTTATCTATACATTTCTGTGGATTTACATGAAACATATATATATATATATATATATATATATATATATATATATATATATATATATATATATACATATATATATATATATATATTGAGGTTAATAGACAATAACTCTCGGACGCAAACATGAAATGGATTCACTTCCCACCGTAAGTAACTCAACCTAATGGATCGCTCTGACAATGACTCACTTGTGACCTGAGGGAGGCCCAGCGGCTAAGGAAGCCGCAGGTGCTGCTGGACTATGTCTCCTATGGGAGACTGCTAGTTGGAGGCTCGATGCTGGGGAGGGAAGTCTCCCACTGGGAAGGAGCTGTCGGCCCCTTCCCTGTTACAATAATAATGAGAAAGCCAATGCCCTGTGGAAGGAGCTACAGGCTCTTGTATTGGCGGTCACGAGCCGGAAGATGTCGTCACTAATCTGGGTGTGTCTGACCAGGTGACAGATGTACTGGCTGGAGAGTAGCTTCTTGAGTAACACGGTCATATCGCCAGGTTAGCTAATAAGAACATAAGAACATAAAAATGGAGGAAACTGTTGCGGGCCTATTGGCCCATACTGGGCAGTCCCATTTACACCCAACCCCTATTGCTCATATAAGCATCCAACCTATGTTTGAAGCTATCCAGCGTATTCGAGTTAATGATGATATTTGGTAACGTGTTCCACTCATCCACTACTCTATTTCCAAACCAATGTTTACCTATTTCGCGCCTATATCTAAATTTGTCTAATTTAAAACCATTGTTACGAGTTCGCTCCTGGTTGGATAGTTTGAATACCTTTGTAATGTCCCCTTTGTTTAGCCTTGACTTCCATTTATACACCTCTATCATGTCGCCCCTCGCTCTACGCCTCTTGAGGGAGTGCAAATTAAGATGCTTTAACCTGTCTCTGTACTCAAGGTACCTAATGCCCGGGACTAGTCTTGTCATTCTCCTCTGAATTCTTTCCAAGGATTCTATATCCATTCTGTAATACGGTGACCAGAATTGAACTGCGTAATCCAAGTGAGGTCTCACAAGAGCAAGATATAGTTTTAAGATGACCTCGCTAGTCTTGTAACTAACACTTCTTTGTATGAACCCAAGTACTTTATTAGCATTGTTTCGAGCAAAAACACATTGTTTACTTGGCTTAAGATTCCTACTTATCATTACTCCTAAATTTCTCTCGCAGTTGGATTTCCCAATAACATTGTTGTTCGTTTGGTATCTGGTTTCCCTGTTTATATCTCCTATACTGAGTACTTTACATTTGTCCACATTGAATTTCATCTGCCATTTTTCAGACCATTCAAAAATTTTCTTTAGATCTACCTGTAGTTTTGCGGAGTCCTCGTCAGATTTAATTACACGTCCTATTTTAGCGTCATCAGCAAATTTACTTATGTTGCTGTCTATGCCGATATCTATGTCGTTTCTGTATATAATAAATAATAATGGTCCAAGTACTGAGCCTTGGGGAACTCCTCTAGTGACGTTGCTCGAATGGGATTTAGTGCCTTCAATGCTCACTCGCTGTTTCCTGTCCTGTAACCACGCCCTAATCCATTTTAGATTATCACCTTTAATGCCATGCGCCTTTACTTTTCTTATTAGTCTTTCGTGGGGGACTCTGTCAAAGGCTTTGCTAAAGTCGAGATATACCACATCATAATTGTGCCCCTTGTACACTGATGAAAAGAATGTTAATAGATTAGTTAGACATGAGTGCCCGCTTGTGAAGTCATGCTGGGAATCATTGATCAACTTGTGTGTCTCTAGGTGATTTCAAATAGAGTTTGAAATGATTGCTTCCAGTAACTTGCCTACAATTGATGTTAGACTGATTGGACGGTAGTTAGAGGATAGTGATCTATCTCCCTTCTTGAAAATCGGTAATACATTTGCTATCCTCCAGGATTCTGGTAATACACCTGTTTTTAAGGACATGTTAAACAAATTTGCTTAGGGCATACTAAGCTCTTCCTAACATTCCTTTAATACTCTGGCAAATATCTCATCGGGACCAGGTAACTTATTAGACTTTAGTTTGTCTATATGCTTATTAACATCATTACTTGTCACTACTATCTCGCTTAATTTGTTTTCTTCACTATCTCTGTATAGAGTCGGTGCCTCGGGTATCATGTTTAAATTTTCGGTGGTGAAAACTGTTGAAAAATACTTATTCAGATTATTGCTCATTTCTCCTTCGTTATCAGTTAGCTCACTGGTAACTGACTGTATTGGTCCAATCGTTTCTCATGTTTTAGTTTGATACATTTGATAGAATCCCTTGGGGTTTGACTTCGCCTCCCTTGCTATCCTCAGCTCAGTATTCCTCTTTGCTTTTCTTATCTCGGTCTTAACCCTACCAGCCAATACCTTATAATAATCTCTGAGGTGTACTTCGCACGATTTATCCTCCTGCCTATAGCCTTCTTTTGACCAATAATGTTCTTTAAATAATTATTTATGCATTTAGGGTCATTGTTGTTTGATCTGAGTTTTTTATATGGTATGTTCTGCCTTTGTGCATAAAGTAAATCATAATTTAAATTGTCATGGATCTCGGCAACCTCAGATCTCGTTATCAGGTCAGTCTCAACCGTCAGGTCTCTGGGTACGGTGATGTTGCCCTCTGTGGGTACATTGAGTGAGGTCACCTCATGCGAGAGGTCGTGTAGTTCACCCCCAAGCGTGATACCCCTTCTCTCAACTGCTTCTTCAAACTATCAAAGTTTGCCCTTCTGAAATCTGGGACTTTTGTGGAATTTTCCTTACAACTGTCCTGAACATCTAACTGCAATCTAATTTCTTTGTGACCGCTGTTTGCAAGTTCGTTCCCTACCTCGACATTACTAAAGAGGTTTTCTCTGTTCAACAGAACTAAATCGAGTATATTATTACCCCTGGTGGGTTCATTTATATGTTGACTTAGGAAACAGTCCTGGATCGTTTCGAGAAAATCCTCTGATTCTGAGTTACCCGTAAGGTCAGTCCAATCTATTTGGCTAAAGTTAAAATCGCCTACTATGCATACTTTGCTGTGTATGGAAGCCCTGTGCATTTCATCCCAAATAAGTCGTTCATTAACTCTATCAAGATTGGGAGGTCTATATATTAATCCCTTGATTAATTTTTCCCTACCGTCGATTAATTCTATCCAAATTGTTTCTGTATTCCGCTCAGTTTTTATTTCCATATTTATTTCACACTTCAGATTATCCCTGACATAGATTGCTACTCCGCCTCCTTTCCTGGTCTGCCTATTGGTATGGAACAATTTGTAACCCGCAATTTGGTATTCGACCGGTAACTCACGTGAGTCTAGGTTGATCCATGTTTCAGTGAATGCTATTATGTCGATTTTTTCGGTACATACTAAGGCCCTAATATCATCCATTTTGTTTCTCATACTTCTACTGTTCGCGTAGTAGACATTTAAGTTAGTCTTGTTCTGAGTCCTCCCTTTGCCGCATTTAGGTTTAAACTCCCTGTCTGCTTTAGTTTTGTCGTCATTCCCAACACTATTTCCCTGTAATCTTTCACTTTGTTTACCGCTCCCACTGCAGTCTCCTCCACCCCCGTGCCCTCATGTTGTCCTAGCAGTTTAAAGACTTCGATATCTTTTGAACTGCCCCCTCTAGAGACCCAGCCAGGGGTGCCACCCCCTCCCGAGACAGGTGTACCCCCATCCCTAGCATAAAGGTCCCTTCTGCCGTAGAAGTTGTCCCAGTTGTCAATGAATGGGACTGATATTGACTTGCAATATCCGTCAAGACGGCTGTTGACACCAACTGCCCTTGACAACCATTCACTGCTAACTCTCCTTCAAGGCAGGACACGGCATATGTTGGGGTCCTCTATAGTCTAAAGTTGATCTGCTTCTGAACCTCAAAACTCTTTACTCCACCGGCCAATATCGTTGCCTCCTGCACTGAGGCAGATAATGGGTTTGTTCCCATTACCAGACAAGATATTGTCCATCCTGTCAACTATATCCCCCACCCCAGCTCCTGGCAAACACACCCGCATCCTATTTTTATTTTTACCACAAAAGGCTCTGTCCAAATACCTTACCTGTGAGTCACCAACAATTAAAGTTTTTATACCTTCCTTGTCAGCCCTGTCCCTGACTGTACTAATGTCCATTTCGTCTATCAAGGGACTGAACGAGTTGGTACACTTAGCTGTTGTTGTCGTTTTTGTATCTTTGGTGTATTTCTTGACCACCAGCTTGGTAGTCCCTCTCCTCACAACCTTCCATTCGTCATTCACCGGCTTTCCCTGTCTCGTTTCTTCCTTCATCTTTGATATCTCTTCCTTTAATTTCAAGATTTCTTGCTCTAATTTCAGGGTTTTTTCCTTGGTATTCTGTAACTCGGTCCACAGATGGACATAACCCCGTTTATAAGTAGCACTAGCCATATCTGGTAATTATCCCCGGGAGCGGAGCTAAGCTGCCGTGACCTTTCGTAGTGAGGGGTGCAGGCACCTCGCTCATCCACCCACCCTTTTCCTGCTGTTCTTTCTGGAGCTGTAAGCTATATTCTGATAGCAATCATTACACTAAGTTAAATGTTAAATATATAACTTCCAATAAAAAACAATAAAAAGAAATACTAAAATGGGCTAACTCTAAGAATGACCATAGTATACCATATATTTAAATCTCTGTAATATAAATTTATTTTAAGCCATTTGATTTTTTATTATTGGACAAAGGAAGGATATAGGTAGGAGAATAAATCTCGGAGAAGTTTACCTCCGAGATTATTATAAGGCATTAGCCAGTAGGGTTAAGACCGAGATAAGAAAAGCAAAGAGTAATAATGAACTGAAGGTAGCAAGGGAGGCGAAGTCAAACCCAAGGAATTCTATCAAATGTATCAAACTAATACACGAGAAAAGATTGGACCAATACAGTCAGGTACACTCGGAAACCATATTCTCTAGCCCACCTGGGTCGGTGCTGGAGGTTAGTACAGTGTCCTTTCTGGACGGGAGCCCACTCTAACTATCACAAGGCAACACAGGCACGAACACACACAGTCATAGTACTAAGTACAGCTGTATAGATGATATTATGTATAAATAATGTATATGGCATTTTATACTCTGCATTATCATACGAAAGTATGAATGGAAATAAACACTTCCACACACACACACACTAGGAATCTTAAGCCAAGTAAACAATGTGTTTTTGCTCGTAACAAGGCTAATAAAGTACTTTGGTTCATACAAAGGAGCGTTAGTTTCAAGACTAGCAAGGTCATCTTAAAATTATATCTAGCGCTTGTGAGACCTCACCTGGATTACGCAGTTCAGTTCTGGTTACCGTATTAGAGAATGGATATAGAATCCTTGGTAAGAATCCAGAGGAGAATGACAAGACTAATCATGGGCATTAGGAACCTTGAATACAGAGATAGGTTAAAGCATCTTAATTTGCACTCCCTCAAGAGACGTAGAGTGAGGGGCGACATGATAGAGGTGTATAAATGGAAGTCAGGGTTAAACAAAGGGGACATTACAAAGGTACTCAAACTATCCAACCAGGAGCGAACTCGTAACAATGGTTTTAAATTAGACAAATTTAGATTTTGGCGTGAAATAGGTAAACACTGGTTTGGAAACAGAGTAGTGGATGAATGGAACAAGTTACCAAATATCATCATTAACTCGAATACGTTGGATAGCTTCAAACATAGGTTGGATGCTTATATGAGAAATAGGGGTTGGGTATAAACGGGACTGCCCAATATGGGCCAATAGGCCCGCTGCAGTTGCCTCCATTCTTATGTTCTTATGTTCTTAAACCACCCAGTGAATCCACACAACGTTTACAGCGCTTCCACCACACCCCATCTATATCTTTTATTTCCCATCATTTGCATAACTATATGAAAAATCGTGTTTAATTTAACTACATATTTCAAAAACCTTAAATTACATGTGGAGTAGTCACTCCTCATTTGACACACTTATAGTGTAATACTTTGACCATCCCACCTGGGCACATGGAGGCCCACGGTAACTCTCACGGGGCAACATACACACGAACACACAAGTTATGATATGAACCCTTTCAGGCTTCACTATCATTATCATGTTATGTTCATCGTGCTCTGTATCTGTTTAAGTCATAGTATCAATACATGACAGTGTTGTTAGTATAATATTGTAACTTTTGCCCTACAGTTGTTATTGTAAATCATGGACAGGAAGGATACATAAATTGTAATATCAAGTGTATGGTTCGCTCAAAGCCACCCCAAGTCAGACAACGCGTCACATAAAGTTACACTGTGTGTGCGTGTGTGTGTGTTCCATAACATTAAGCTTCATCTTTAGTTGGTAAGATGTTTCATGAAGAGGTTTCTCCCATTCGTCATTGTGAGCATCGTCCCAGTGCACATTGTTTCCATCAAAACCATGGTTCATTCTTATTTCCCTTCTTCCGTGTAACTATATCCATATGGCTAAGTGCTTGCTTTTCATTTCTTTATTTAACCAAAACAATGTGGATCAGTTACTTAGAGCATCAAGATTGTTTTGTAGGCATGACTATTGGTTAATTGAAACCCCAAAAATATTTTTCACATTAATTATATATAAACATTGTAAACATATCTATGTGATTATTATAGTATATAACATATATTTAATGTCTGGATAGATTCCCAAGAGTTATGCATATTAATGCATAGATTTTGTAAGCATATATATTGGGTGACAATAAAAAGTGAAAGTTTTTATTTTTAGATGGCCATTTGTCCAATACTGCGTACCCATGAAAAAAGAACACAGGCGAAATCCTGGGTCATTTGGACAATATTTAGAGGTGGCTCAAGCCATTTGAAGTTAACACTACTGAAATTATTATTGATTTTTTCTAATTTCTTTATTTATGAACCGATTACTATGAAACTTTGCAGGTATATGTAGAATGCAAATTCAAACTAAAGTTGTTCCTAACATTTTTTCTAAAAATGAGTAATGAGTATTTTGGCTGGTGCAGCTATTGGCAATGCAGAGGGGAGGGAGAGGCGGGTGTCAGTCTGGGTAGGGGGAAGAGGTTGTGTGCCAGTGTCTGACTGGTACAGTAGCATCAGTTGTGTGTGAGACGTGACGGTGGGTGTGTGTGCGTCGCTCTTGTTGCAGTATTACGGTTAGTACCATTGTCTTTGTCTAAAATCAATGCATCAATTTAGGTATATAACACTTTAAAAACTTTATACAAGTGATCTTGCATGCCGTATGCTTTATGGGTGCTGTTGTTTGCATAACAGTAACAACATAAGTTACATAAATGTTTTTGTTTGTTTCAGGTTCAATGGAGAGTACACGTTCAAAAACTGAAGTTTGGCTCATTGGTCAACACATAACCGAAATCACGGGTGCACAACTTCCTTCAAGAGGAGATGTTCTACGTCTGTTTTTCCACGGTCACAATGAACATAAGAAAACAGTGAATGATTCTGCGAGTGAAGTTGCAGCATCGGTTATTAGTTTCTGGAATAAAGCACGGATTCCTACCATAACTGAGAAGAGTATTGGACGAAAGGTAGTGGATCTTTTTTTAATGTGGAAGGGACTTAAGAAAAACTGCACTCGCACTACAGACACACAACGTAAGAAAGAGGAAACTTTTTGTGATGAGTTAGAGGACCTCTTCGATGTTGCCCACCCCAAGGCAATGCAGCTCTTGACCATCAAAGAAGACCGAGCATTCCTGGCAGCGCAACGAGAAAAAGGGAGAAGAGGTGTAATGGCAGGAGTAGACAAAAAGATTGCTTGTTCCATCAAGCGTCGGGAAGAAAGCAAGAGTAAGCAATCTCTACAACAGAATCAAGCCAGTTCTGCTCTTGAATATGATGAGTTGGGTTCTTCGTCTGAAACAGAATCACAATCAAGCTCGTCATCATCTACAAGTTCCCTAGCGATATCACCAGTGGTATCTTCTTCCAATCGTAAACGTGCTACTCTCAAAGTTATCACCCCTGAATTGTCAAGTACATTGGACCGCACTGGGATCAGTCACCGCTCTGCTCTCCGGATCGTCAGTGCCACGGCTGCTAGTCTAGGTCATGACCCAATGGAACTAGTTTTAAACTATGAGACAGTGCGTACTTCGCGAGCGACCCACCGTTCTGGGATTGCCAACGAAATTAAAGAAAAATTTCAACCTAGTGAAGTGCTCACTGTGCACTGGGATGGAAAAATTATTCCTGATGAACAAGGAGCGAGTGTTGACCGAATCGCCATTCTTGTCTCCGGAATCAATACTGAAAAGCTGCTTGGTGTCCCGAAACTATTGTCAGGGACTGGACAGGCCATTGCTACAGCAGTCAGTGCAGCGCTGGAAGAGTGGAAAATATCAGAGAATGTTTCAGCACTCAGTTTTGACACAACAGCTTCAAACACTGGGCACTTGTCGGGGGCATGTGTCATTCTGGAGCAGAAACTCGGCCGCCGTCTTCTGCATCTCGCGTGTCGTCACCACATCCTTGAGCTTGTTGCCGAGAAAGCGTATGTGGAATGCATGGGGCCTTCCTCTGGACCAGATAATACTCTCTTCTCTCGCTTCAAGCATAAGTGGAAGGACATCAGTCAAGATGACTACAGCCCTCTCTCAGACCTCCCTCCAAGTTTGTACGAGAAACGAGATGACCTCATCTGTTGCTGGAAACATCATCTGGGCAAGAAGCAGCAGCCACGTGATGATTACCGTGAGGTACTGGAGCTAGCAATCAGGTGTCTCGATGGAGCTCTACCCAAGTTTAATCTCCGACGGCCCGGAGCACTTCACCGAGCACGGTGGATGGCTAAGCTCATTTATGTCATGAAGATCCTGATTTTTGCTAATCAGTTTAAACTAACTGCTCGTGAGACATTAGGCTTGAAACGATTCACATTCTTTGTGCTAGAGGTGTATGTCAGTGCATGGTTCACGGCCTCCGTTCCATCCTCCGCTCCTGCTAATGATTTGCGGCTCCTCCAAGACCTGTCAGAGTACCACGACGTCAAAATATCAAGAACATGTCTCACAGTCTTCGGTCGTCACCTGTGGTACCTCAGTGAAGGCTTGGTGGGTCTTGCACTCTTCGATCCACAAGTTAATGCAACAATGAAGACAAACATAGTTCGGGCAATCGTTGAGAGGAAGGCGACCGAGGATTCACCAAAACGTGCTGCTCTTCCTGCCACATCTTCCCTTCCCACAAAGCAGCTCTCAGACTTTGCTTCTAGAGGATCAAACTTTCTATTTGAAAGTCTCAAAATGAAGACTTCTTTTTTGTCCAAGGAACCTGACACATGGTCTGATGATGAAGACTTCAAAACTGGCGTCGCAGTTGTGGGTGGTCTCAGAGTCATCAACGACACTGCAGAGAGAGGGATTGCCTTGATACAGGCATTCAACAGCAAGATCACGAAGAGTGAAGACCAGCGTCAACATCTGCTGCAGGTTGTTGAAGAGCAGAGGCGGTCACAACCAGGGACATCAAAACAGGACCTTACAAGCAAAAAGCGAAAACAATGAATGGGTTGTCCACACCTCTCCCACCCATTGATGTAAGCGTGTTCACTGCAGTTTCATTTTAAAAAGGAATTAATCATTTATATGTACAGTGTACACATAAACTTGCTCAATATGTAAATTTTAAAATAAACCGGCATATTATGAATATTCGTATTTTTTGCCAAAAGGATAAAACTTCAATTGACTTGAGCTACCTCTAAATATTGTCCAAATGACCCAGGATTTCGCCTGTGTTCTTTTTTCATGGGTACGCAGTATTGGACCAATGGCCATTCCATTTAATCAATTTTAGAAATTCACCCCTATGCACTATTGTCACCCTATTATATATGTGAAGTGAAGTAAAACCACATAGTAAAATACCTGGACAAATTCCCGACATTTAGGAAACGAAGTCTATGTGGCCCCAACGAGGTTAAACCAGAGAGCTAACACCCCCACCACCGCCTACAAGGCACCGTCGTGGGCGGAGATTTAATTCTTGACCACAGGTTAATACCGTGTCACACCTCCATCTGCTGCTATAACTAATGCAAATCTGGTGGGCCGATGTTCGGCCTCCTCCTTATTCCCTCCCACACATTATGTGCATGTCTCCTCATTGCCTCCCTCGTTTTCTCCTCAACATCCCATTCAACAACCATATGTGCCCATAGATTTTCTATTGGATTACAATCGGCTCCTTTAGGGGGGCAGTCAAATAGAATAATCTGAGGGTGCGCCTCAAACCAACGCTTGACCGCCTGACTTGTATGTATTGGACTGCGGTCTTGCACCATTCTTATAGGCTGTGGGTCTGGGATGGCATATGAGTTGCTGGGAGGATGGTTAGCAGTCCTGTTGAACTGGCAGGTAGACAAAATAGAAAACTCACAGACAAACTGTAAGAAAACCCATGGACAATGAGACATTAGTAAAATATACTAGGTCATTTTAGCGCGTTCTGAACTCACTAGAGGAAAGGTCACGGCTGCTTAGCTCTGCTCCCGGGGATAATTATCAGATATGGCTAGTGCTACAGGTGAACGGGGTTACGCCCTTCTGTGGGCAGAGTTACAGAAATCCAAGGAAAAACCCTGAAATTAGAGTTAGAAAACTTGAAATTAAAGGAAGAGATAGCAACGCTGAAGGAAGAAACCGGACAAGGAAAGCCGGTGAATGACGATAACTCTGGGGAATGGAAGGTTGTGAGGAGAGGGACGACCAAACTGGTGATGAAGAAATACACCAAGGCTATGACAACAACGACAACAACAGCTAAGTGTACTAACTCGTTCATTCCCTTTATAGACGAAATGGACGTTAGTACAGTCAGGGACAGGGCTGACAAGGAAGGTATAAAAACTTTAATTGTTGGTGACTCACAGGTAAGGTACCTGGACAGAGCCTTTTGTGGTAAAAATAAAAATAGGATGAGGGTGTATTTGCCAGGAGCTGGGGTGGGCGATATAATTGACAGGATGGACAATATCTTGTCTGGTAATGGGAACAAACCCATTATCTGCCTCAGTGCAGGAGGCAATGATATTGGCAGGTGTAGGAGCGAGGAGCTTCTTGATAAGTTCAAGGCAGCTATAGATCGTATTAGGTCTAAGGGAGGGATCCCTATCATATGCGGTGTCCTGCCTAGAAGGAGAGTTGGCAGTGAATGGTTGTCAAGGGCAGTTGGTGTCAACGGCCGTCTTGACAGATATTGCAAGTCAATATCAGTCCCATTCATTGACAACTGGGACAATTCTAAGGCAGAAGGGACCTTTATGCTGAGGGATGGGGTACTAGGGTGTGTCATACGGAGGCGAATTTTTTTTTTTTGAGTTTGAAAAATCGGCCCATGGTATTAATGATGTAGTTCTATGTGCAGAATCATGTGATATCTTCAGATTTGAAAAGTTTTCATTTTTTGCTAGGTAAATTTTAACTTGAAATCTTATGAAAATTCAGTATTCCCACCCTTTTACCAACACCACTAAATAGCTTATTTAAAGTAAAGTAAATGTATCAGGTTAATTTATTGGGATGAAAATGATCCAGAATAGTGAAACGAATGATCTTGACACATTTATTAAATTTAATATTCCTTTAGAAAAAAAATCATCAAATACAAAAACCGGTTTTTCTACTACGACCCGGTGTTGCTGCACACCATAGAGAACATGTCTTTCTTGCTTCTGTTTCTACTCATCGCCTCCCTGCTGACCACCTGAGCTCGGATGTAGCCTTCCCTCCTCTCCTGGCTGTACACGTGACTGCTGGCCTCGCTCACTTGCTGTACACAACACTCTATACTCTGGGTGTGCTTGCCTGGGGTTGTCCAGGCAAGCTCTGACTTGAACATTGGTGAGGCTGCAGGTCAGAGGGGGCTCACTGCCAACCTGGATGTTATCCAGATCTATGAGATCAGTGAGGGTCTTGGCACCTAGATTGACTTCAGGAGTCTTCCTGACCCTGAAGGAATCGTCACCAACTGATTCGTCATGCCCAGATCCTCTCATAAGTCTCATATCCAAGATCTTTTTGACTGCCACTCTTCTCTCCTCCTCATCCTTACTGCAGAGCATTGTCTGCAGAACTGCCTCAGGATGAGCATACCAGGAAGATCTCCTCACAGTCTGCTCCACAATCTGAACAACCTTCCTTGGCTGACTCCTCAGGAGCTCAAGCTGGAAGAGAACATGCCTCGGACCTTCGGAGAACGATGACTTGACCTTGGTGTTGAACCAATTTGGCAAGTAGACACTCACGATGAATTGGACAATAAGTCTCAGGTTGTGAGGCTGGTTTCCTTTCAGTTTATGATGAGCGACCCAAATTCTGCAGAACCTGAGAGCCGTTGTGAGCCACCTAGAATGTGAGACTGGACCTATCTGCAGGTAAGCAAGTCTATCAGGCATGACCCCAGTTTTGATGGCACTGCAAATCATGTAACCATAGTACTGGTCAGTACTCAGGTCGTCAATGACAGTATGTACAAGCTCAACGAGTGGAGGGCCAACTGTGATTTTTTCAAAGCTCGGATTTATTTCTAACTCAGTGGCAGAGTCCAGCATCTTGCCAAGAGGACCAGACCATCTGTTGTTTGAAAGAGTCTTGCCATCCGGCTCCTGGATCAGATGTCTGAGTGGCAACTCGTTGGTGTGGAGGTCACAAGCAATCCAGACCAGCTTCCTCCCAATCTTCCGCTCTATCCACTGTATGACCCCCCCCTTGCCACCCTGTGTTCGTGTTGGTGCTGTCCCCTCCAATGGCCTGCAGGGTCTGGTCTACGTTCCTCTCTGAGCCAGGAGTTCACAATGTTATCTGCCACTATTTCCAGCTGGTTTCCTGATGTCATCTTTCTCTGGAGTGAAATGCCACAAATACTTCCCTCTGGTTCACTGCAGCAGGTAGTGGTCCTCCTTCACCATGAGGGAACAACTTGTCCAGAATCTCCAACTTTCACCCAGACACTTTAGTGTCATCCCTTCTCCCAATCAAGAACAAACAATTGATTCCATTTTCTCTTATCCCCTTCATCGACTCCTCTTCTAGGTTGCCCAGCCAAGTTTCTCCTGGAGCTCTCCTTGCTTTGTTATGATCTATCACCAGGTGAACATCATCAGGTATCAAACCACCGTCAATCCAGGCAGCTGTTGCTATCTCTGCAGTTTCTCTGAGACCAGTGTGGTGTCGCATGCTGGCCAGAGCTATGCTCAGGATATCTTTCCTATTTCGAATCTTATGCCTAGAAGGTTTGGGATCATTATTTTCTGGGTTAGGGACAAAGTCACCATTCTCCTGGTCAGCACTCGGATCAGCCATGGGGAAGTCATTAAACTCTGAATCAGCTTGACTCCAATCATCGGCCTTTTTTACCTCACCCTGGGCCTTCTCAAGTCTCTTTTTCTCGGCAACTCTTCTCCTCTTCTGTCTCTCTGTGGCAGCCTCCTGTCTCTTGGACT
>NW_024732780.1:952962-981437 GCF_018991925.1 Homarus americanus
GACACACCCTAATCGTGCATGGCATGTGTTTTGATACAACAAGCTCAAATACTGGTCACCACAAGGGTGCGTGTGTCAAAATTGAGCAGTTGCCGAGTCGTGATTTGCTATATTTTGCCTGCCGCCACCATGTACTAGAACTTGTAGCTGGAGCTGCTTTTGAAGCTGTAATGGGGCACTCAGCTGCTCCTGACATACAGCTGTTCCGAAGATTCCAAGCCAAATGGGAACAAATTGACAAGCAGAAGTTTGAAGACTCCTCCACCGACGATCTGGCAGAAGAATCGGTCAGAGCTGTTTGGGACGATCTAACCAACTTCATTGAGAAGGCTCTATTGGAGACACAGCTTCGACATGATTATCGAGAGCTGCTAGAGCTGGCCTCCATCTTCCTTGGCACATCACCTTCTCGGGGAGTATGATTTTCTGCTCCTGGTGCAATGCACCAAGCACGATGGATGGCAAAGACCATTTATTCCTTCAAAGTGTGGTTATTCCGTTCTCAGTTTAAGCTTACTCCAAAGGAGAACAGAGGACTAACAGATTTGTGCATTTTCTTTGCCCGAATATATGTGAAGGCTTGGACAACTGCTCCACTTGCTGCAATGGCACCAAAAGGAGATTTGATGTTGCTTAAAGCTCTACAAGACTACAGTACCATCAGCGATGCCATATCAAAGGCAACTTTCCACAAAATGATGAGACACCTCTGTTACTTGTCAGAAGAGTTCGTTGCTTTGGCTTTCTTTGATGACGATGTTCTCCTAGCAGTGAAGGACCGCATGTTGGAAACTATGAACATCGTTATTGGAAAAGAATAGCATGTCAAACGGGTTACAATCAATCCAGACACACTCCAAGTGAAGAACCTATATGATTTCACGACAAAGAACACAAAGTCATTTTTCAAAAAGCTCAACTTGAATACAGATTTCCTGGCCCTCCCAGTAGAACAGTGGAAAGATGATCCTGGCTTCCAAAATGCAAAAGCCAGTGTACAAGCTTTGTCTGTGATCAATGATCATGCAGAAAGAGGAGTAGCCTTAGTCCAAGATTTCTCAAACCGCATCACCAAGGACGAACAGCAACTGCAGTATCTACTGCAGGCAGTAGCTGACCACAGGAAATAATTCCCTAATGCCCTCAAGCAGACTTTACTGGGCGACAAAGAGTGAGACTGGTCCTCATGCGACCCCTGCCTTGAGCAGCTAATACCCACTGTTACGCCGTCTCTTAATTTACTTAAATATCCAGGTTCTAGGCTTAACCAAACAAAAAAGTGAAGTAAATTAAAAGGGAATAAAAATAAATAAAGTAAACCTTTTAGAATTTAATTAAATATTAACACAATAAAGAGCCTCGTAAGCTGTCACAACAAATTGATTCAATATCGAAACCTTTAAGACACAAATGATACTAAACATCGAAACATCAAAAGAATAAAAATAAAGCATTGGATTACGTTAACACTACATAAACATATAAAAACTAACACTGAAATTAACTAACGCGAAACAACACTGAATTACTGAAATGTAACTAAGCAAATACTGATGGACATAAATAGACAAATAGGTACTCACATAGATATACCACATTGGTGGCGACAGGAACAACAAATATATTAAGTATAAGTAACAGGTGACGAGTGTCACTCAAAGGATGTGAACTGTATGACAAGAGGACTGAACTGCCTTTTCCCGCCTGTGCGACCCGCCGGTGGGTCGTTTAACGATGCAGATGGTCGTTAGAGAACAAAGAATGCTTGTTACAATACTAAATGAAGAAATAAGATGGGCTTGAACAAATAATAGCAGGTAAAACCTTAACAGCACAGGGTAAGGTGACTAAATTATATAATAGTAAATATAACACATCATTACAGGAATAATATGGAGCAACATGGAAGCATGTTACATATAAAAAAAATAGAATAGTAAGACAAGGTCGTAACACCACTTAAACTGAGTTGGGGGGCCCAGGCTTGGGGGCTAGGAAATGATGTGTTATGAACATTAAGCATAGGCATAATATTGTTAAATTTCATTTGACTTGAGCAACCTTTAATTATTAAGATATTTAAAAAATATTTTACAGGCAATGTTTCTACCCCAAAGGAAAACTTTTGCCAGGGTCTGTGACAAAACAATTACAAATTTTGTTTTTTGCCCCAAAATAAGGACCACCCTAATACATATACAACAGCAATACAGTAGTGTGGCCCAGCATGGCTTATATTCTCCACCAGCTGGTATCAGGGATACTAGCAGTACAGCAGCGTTGGTAGGTTGGTCCTTCCGATGGACTCTTCCTCTGATGTCAGCACGGCACGTCTTATGTCTTCTCTCTTCACATTGCATGTTTTTCTTTCTTCAATACCGCACATTGTATTGTATGTCGTGTCTCCACACCTTCTGACTACTTCTCACTTCCTCCTGGTTTATAATGCAACTTTCCTCTTGCATCAGTTACTATCATATTGCAAATGAGGTTTTCTAGCCCCATCTGAGTTTCCACTGCACAGCATTATTTTCATATTCCAGATGAGTTTTTCTAGTTCTATCTGAGTTTTCTCTGTACAACATTATTTTCTAACATATTCCAGATGCTGTTTTTTTTCAGTTCCATCTGCATTTCTTCTACGTTTAGAGCATCACATTCCACCAAACCGGCCGGGGGTAGCCGGTCACACTGGGGTTTGCCATCACTCTGGACGACGTGTGGGGCAGCATCAGCATCCTGAGACCCGATCTCGGTACTAGAACTGCACAGGCGCCGGTCCGCCCTGTCCCACGCACCCGCAGCGGAAATCCCTTCTAGGATTTAGTGTGTGGTGCTGCAGGGTCCGTCTCGTCACGACCTCATTCCATGCGTCTTAACTGCCTAAAGTAGAAAAATATAAAATTTCTTTAACCCTAGACCAAGGGAGGACTTGAGAGAAGTGTAGTGGTGTTTGGTAGGTAAAGGTGAAATGCTGCATTCGTCACTCTGCTTCTCTCTGCTCGTATGTGCTGTGGTTGGAATCAATGCTTGGTCCATCGTCACCTCTTGATTACTGCTGTTGTCCAAGAATTTGTATCTTGTGACCTAAGGCGCCGTCATCCCGCCTGATCACTGCATACAGCTTGGACATGCAAGGTCAGGTCATACACAAGTGAGCTGGTTATCTCCAACATCCGGCTGGCCATTGGGGCAGTACTGTGTGTGACATTTGACAGAGAAAGACAAGCCTAAAGGAATGATGGATTAGTTGGAAGTGTATCCGTAAAAAGTATATATACTTTATACCTTACGTCAATGTTTGGCAACTATGGGCTCCATCGCGTCAATTTTCTCATTAGGTTGGATCGAGGAGTGAGGTGGACTGACCCGCCAGGTGAGGTGGAGAGGGGATGGAAGGATGAGGCGGGTGGAGTGGGCATTAGGACAGGGAGGAGGATGTAGGTTATAAGACATGTTAGGTTCTGACAGTTAGTATAGACACAGCTTCCATCACTAAAACACAAAGGGTACATGTAAAACTGACCAACAATTAAAATACACTAGGGAAACTGAGAACGTTACAAATCGCGGGGGACGCTGACAAAATATATTAAGCACTGCACATATTCTGGGAGATATGCTAGTAGCAATTCGCACATACCACGGTGAGAAACATTTACTCGAGTTGTTAAGATGACACACTAGGACACTTTTCATGCTGTACTACTCGGGGCTCCTTACTGCACACGGTTAAACAATAATCAAACTGAATTAAATGAAGGGGGAGACGTACCAGGTGTACTGGCCAAGCGAGGAAGGGCGTGGGTTTACGTTAAGTATGCTGCCACCAGTGTAAGACATAGATCTGTAATAGTTTGCTTCCCTTCGGTGGAACATGAAAAGCACACTGAGAAAGTGGCCTACTTCCTGCTTCATAATACAAGTAAATTCAAGACAGTGGTTATCAGATACAGAAGCAAATGAATGTGCCATGAAGTTCTTATAAAATCAACCAATTCAAACCTAACCTAACGTTAAAAGTCTGACTAACCTAAACGAATTTTGATAACTTGTCTTACCAAACTCACTAACCTAATCCTGTCAATCTAACCTAACGGAGGAAGGAAATCATTTTTTTTACATGACTCACTCAACCCAGGCGCAACGAACAATTCGTCATCGCCGATTATAGTGCATGACTCGCTACAACCAACCAACGTTAGCATAAGATGCTCCCCATCATAAGAACTAACCTCTGCTCCTGTATTAGACAAGGTATCTTGGTTCACACATAAGCTGTTGATCATAGCTGCAAGAAAAATATAAACTTTGTTAGCATTGCCAGTGCATAAAAAGTGGGCTGGAAACTTAACGTATAGTTTTACTATAGAAATATATGACAGGAAGCAACAAAATTAGATTAGTAATGAAAAGAATTGAAAAAAAAAACATGTATAATTAAAACTAGTGTATAAAGTATTTTTAGTAACATGTTTTGAGAACATTTTACTGTACAGAGCAAAATTAAATCTAATATTGCGAGTTTAGGTGTTCCAGTTAATGCCAATTATGTAGTAGTTTTTTTGTTGAAAAGATTGCAGCACTGTAGCAGCTATAAGAGGGCCTACAGATTATTTTGGCTAGGGTTACAATATAGGCAATACCTAAGCCACCATTATTAAATTCGGCTACAACTGTACTAGTTATACTTATTGAGAGTAGTTTGGAAATTCATCTAACAAGAAATGATAAAAGATGATATCTTTAAACCCAGTTTTTGGTACTAGCGGCAGAGTGATGCTCAAACACAGCTCTGCCTGACCACAAGGATACGTGACGCCATGTGTGTCTGTGAAATACCATTAATTTACTCAGAAACAAAATATTCTATTCATATTATTGGAAAGAAAAAATAGACAAGGAGCAATATGTCCATCAATCTATGAAAACAAGGACTAGCACAAAATTACTCGAGTCTACCATAGTCCGTGGGTGAGACGTGCCCGACCTAGCAGTAATTCCCTCTCCACCCTTAACCTGCTTCGTCCAGTACAGTATAACACAGGTAGCGTTCCACAGCTACCGCCAGGATTCTCAAAGGAGTTACGTTAAATAACTTCCGCTCCTAGCTGGGATGTGAATATCACCTGTACAGTGAACTGGCTCATTTAATTTACGGAACAAACATGACATCTAAAATGGAGTCGAAATTGCAATGTGACTGTTTGCTACTTTAACAATTAAATAAATAAATAATGTACATTCGTATCTTTGCTGTGTGCGATACACTGTTTACGACTGTTGTGTACCTCGTCACTGCTTACGACTGTGTACCTCGTCACTGTTTACGACTGTTGTGTACCTCGTCACTGTTTACGACTGTTGTGTACCTCGTCACTGTTTACGACTGTTGTGTGCCTCGTCACTATTTACGACTGGGGAATACAAAATAAAAACAGTGATCGTGCAACAGTTCACTGATTGCACTTCATTCTTTTGTTACAATGTATCATGGTGGGTAAAATCACCTGTGGGGACTAATCATACTACTGTAGTGAGGAGGATAAGCACATAAAATTGGCATGAATGTTCACTTTTGTATAGAATTATGAGACTTTGGCCACATTCTACTTGGGTTAGTGAAGATTTTATGATATAGTGCCAACTGAACAGAGTCCCCTGGTTGCCTGCAGCGCCCCAAGTGGCTGACAGCGCTAACGCCTCCCGAACAGTTCTTCCAACCGCAACAGCCCCTTATTTTTGGTCCAAACATGCTTGAAATTTGGATATGTTATGCATCGTGACCTTCCAAAAACATCTTAGTCTATAAACATTTTTTGTCAGACCAAAGTGTGTTTGTTTGTTTTATAAATAATTTCATGTTTTTTGTTTACAAATAATTCAATAATCAACACTCAAATGTTCTCAGACTTCAGAATTATAAAGTTTCCTTAAAGAATGCTTAAAGCTGTACACATTACATCATATGCATAGATTTCTTAACTGCACTGTCCTTCACATGCACAGAGCAGCACGCTGAAGTGCTGCTCTTGCACACTTGCAACGTCCTAAACATGTCCTTTTACAACCAAAGTGTACCAGCTCTGGGCAATTCTTTGCAGCTTCAGGTAATTTTGTCCAAATAGGGTGATAGACACCACCTTCAAGTGTCCAACCCCAATAGATGGGGGTCAGAAAGAATGGGCCTAGGACTAGAACATTGTCCTCAGACACGTCCACCTTGGTATACAGCTCGCTTAATATGCTGTATTAGCACAGCTTGGGTTAGTGGAATCCCTTCATTGCCTCGGCCTTTCTTTGTGAAGAGATATTTCCGGGCCTCGGTCACCTGTAATCTAGTAACAAGGGCATAAAAATCACAGTTTCAACTGAGAATAAGTTATGTATCAATGTTTCTTTGCAGACATTTACTTTTATAGTGTGCTATATGAATATGCCTTTAAGTTTAGCTGTGTCCCAAATAAAGATAAGTATTACTCAGTCAATAGCTAAGATAATAAGTAGTCAAAGAGTACGATGGTAAGCAACTAAGACATTCTTGGTTACTTTTTCGATTTCACTGGTATGGTCGTAGAGTAGAACAATAAATCTCTCCAGTACAGCCAGTTGGTCATCAATAATATCACCATGGGGTGGCCGGTAATTTGACTCCCGGTAATTTGACTCCTGGTAATTTAACTTCCAGTCACGTTCACTCCCCGTTATTTCACTCTCGGTAATTTCACCAACATTTAAAACATTGCGTTTATTTATTAAGACAATTATTAATGACGCAGGTTATGAGCTATTGCTCGTAAAAAGTCAATTTTGTTCTCTGGATTATATCTAGCAAGAATAACCTGCAACCGTTTGTTCAAATCTTTGTACTTCTTTTTGCTATTGTAGTTCTCACCCAGTTCAAACTGAACTTTCCTTAGTTGTGCCAGGTATATCATATACAAGTTTCTCCCTTCCCCGGGTGCTGGTAATGACGTGAGGCATAGTAACAAGGATATACGAATGAGCTATGATCAACCCTCACCTGGCAGCAGCAGTTGGAAGACTGAACCTGTCAACTGGGCCTCACCTCTGGTGGTGACATCTTCTGGATTTTTAAAATTCTAAAATTTAAACACTTGCTTAAACTAGATTTCAAAACTACTTAAATTAAATATTTAATTTTTAACTACTTAAATCAAACTATATTTATGTTAAATTTATTACCATTATCATTATAATTATTTATTGAAACAGGAGTGGATTATCCAACCTCTGGTAGCTACTGCAACCAACCGTTCAGCACTTATAGAACACTAAAACATATTGTAATTCTTTGTTTTTTTAAGAAGTGTTTCTAATATATTTTTTATAAAGTTTTTTAATAAATTATTTAAATATTTTTTTTAATGTAGTTGAAATTACCTGGAGTGAAATTACCAGGAGTGAAATTGACTGGGAGTCAAATTACCGAAAGTCAAATTACCGAAAGTCAAATTACCGGGGGTCAAATAACAGGAGTCAAATTACCGGGAGTGAAATTACCTTGAACCCACCAGGGGATGCAGTAAGTTGTAGGAACACATGCGTGGAGTGTTCATAAGATCTCCATACATCCCAAGCTGTCTTTTTCCCACGACCACAGAAGGAGACAGTATCTCATCCCGTTATGGCATGGAACATGGGCATAAACTGGCAGGTATCTGAAGTTATTGCCTGATCCAAAAGCTATACATATTTCCTCCACAGCTAGCCTATGGTAACTAGCAATGGCCAGCACAACAACATCTGTGTCCACAGTTTTTACTAGAATTCTATTATGGCCCTTGGTAGCAGCATCTAGAGTTCTAGACAGTGAAGAATGATAAGTATGTCGGCTTCTTCATGAGAACACGGTGTAAGCTGAGATAAGTCCACACAATCTTGCTCACACAGAACATCCTGCCCATCTGTTAAAATGATTATTTTCCCGTCCCAATTCAGCTGAATGATAATTATGTTGGGGTAAGAAATGAAATAATTCTGTTTTATTTTCATCGAGTTGCAAGAACTCGGGGCAAATTCGTGGTCAAGGACTTTAAAACATCACCCTGCGTCTGGTTCCTGTGCCTCGTCTTTCTCTAGTTTTTGTTGTTGTTGTTGTTGTTTACGGGAATTAGCCCACCTGGGCACAGGTCGAATGACCCACAACGGGGCCTGCACTGCAGATAAACATCCCATACCAAATCCACTCTAGCCATCGTGCAATGTAAAGCTCAAAAACAGCTTTGCTGTACTCATT
The DNA here is from genome assembly GCF_018991925.1 of Homarus americanus. NCBI lineage: Eukaryota > Metazoa > Arthropoda > Malacostraca > Decapoda > Nephropidae > Homarus > Homarus americanus. Next base: position 961,223 of record NW_024732780.1, read on the forward strand.
GAAGGTGTTCATTGTCCCTAGTTTGAGCATCTGCGCAACAGCAGCACTGTATTAGCTGGTTAACTGTAGCATTCTGTAGAAGTTAATTAGGCTGGTACATTTATATTATATTGGGTTTTAGTAGCGAAACCCAATTGTCTGCTCCTTTTATTGAGGAACTGCTATTGATACAATTCCAGAGTGTAAATCAACCGTAACTTCACTATAAATGAATGTTAAGAGAAAGACAGAGGCTATTTAAATAGACCTGTTTATCACGTCGGACTTGTGTGAGGGATTGAGTAACAATGCCTCCTGGGTGCTAGCTTCTCTATGCTGATTCAAGCATTTACTGGCTGCACCTCAAGGAAGCTAGCAGCCACGTGATAAGAACATGACAACTTACAGCCAGTGGAAAGTTACGGGAGATGATATGGTATATAATTCAAATGTAATTAACCCATTTATATAATCTTTCTGTTGATGAGACAGGGGCTATTACAGCGCCATCAATAACCACTGCTGAGACATCAGGCTCACCTGCCCTTGCTTCACAGAGTTTTTCAAAGCACTGTAACAATTTAGACTTAGAGCTTGTTCGTAACCTGCCACCATCAGAAATAGAAGGAGGGTAGGCATGATTCTCATGTGCAAAGAAGTCGTCAAGACTGCCACCACGGTTTTGACATCCAATATAGAGTCTGGAAAATAATAAAGCCAATCCTTCTTTGCTGACTTGAGCGTTAAGGCCCGTGCACATGATCGAGCAGTGCCCGGAGGGCACGCGCTAAATGCCAGTTATAGGGCAAAATTGGCGGGCAAACCAGCGGAGTGCCCATGCCCGTCGTTGAGAGAAATCATGGTCAGCCTGCCTGGTGGTTTGCTGCTGGATATGGAGCGACGACTTTCCAAATGTGATAAGTATATGTTCCCCTCTTGGTCCAGATGTCCAGTGTATAACTAAATAAGCTTATGCAATGTACATTATTGGCGTGCCAATAAACGGGAGATTGTTTATGTATTATGTCATGAGGACATTCGTGTGTGTTCTTCGTTCCTGCCACTCTCCTCACTCTAGTCCCATAGCTTCCTGCATATCATAATTCTAACATTATTCAATGAATTTTTATGTACTACAAATCTCACCTGCAAGTAATCTTTCTTGAGTACTTCATAGATGGCTTCACAAGTTGCAGGTATTATGGGAGACAAACTTTGTTTCGCTATCCTCGTTCTATACTGTACTGACGTGTAGGTGCACCCAGTTTAAAGATATATGAGCATTGCCTCTAGACGAGCCTCTGCAGATATACTCTCCCTCATATTGGTATCCTGTTTTTTTAAATATTGTTCCACTTTCGCTAGAAGTCTGTAAAAGGTGTTGTGGTCCATTCTCATTTAATTGGTGAAGTCTTGCTCATGTCCATCTTGCAGTTCACATAAAATCGTGGCATGACTTCCCAATACTTTTCTTCGACCTAACCACTCTTTGCGCCATTCCCTTTTCTGCATTTGGTTCTTCTTTTTGCACATAGCAGCAATTATTATAGTACACAATGCTATGCTCTTCGCTTTAACTGTCTGGGGATTATTCCTGTGACACACCATGGTGATCGTACCGCACCCTCCACTGCCGACCACCTACTAGCTACCGGCGCCCGACTATGACTGCCGCCAACCACCCCCGTGTGTACAACAACACACAGGCTTTGCCCGGTAAACGGGCACTGCTCGATCGTGTGGACGGGGCTTAAGGTTAACCTTAGAATGCACAGCTTGTTTTGGTCGATCCTTTAACAAAGAAAACTTGTTTTGAGGTAGTGGCTCATTTATCGATTTGGAATGATCGATAAGTCTCTCTTTTATAAAGGTTTGGTACTGTTGTAATCCAGTCTCTTTTACTGCACCGACAGTCTTGACCTCTGACACATCAGCAACAGTATTGCTACCAAGTGACACAAATTCCTTGCTTTCATCAGAGAATGGGTTACCGAGTTCTGTAATGGTGTCCACCAGTGACTGCACATGAGCTCTATTTTTACTATGAAAACTAGACACCTGTTCATGGTGTTGTAATTGCTCTTCTGTATTTAGGTGTGAACTTTCTTCAATTCGTTAACAAGGGTGGCAATTTGTAGGCCTCCAATCCTCCACCTAAGGAGGGCTTGTGGATTTCTAGTCAGGCCAGTGGTTCCACCCTCACCTTTTACCATCTTATTATTTTGTTCATAGCCCTGTTCCAGAGACATGGCTGAAAATGCAAGTTTTGTCTTAAGTAATATGAATTTCCCAGCTTCAAATTCTCTCGCGAGCTAGGGATGTTTTACTGGCAGCTCCTGCATATCGTGTACATGTACAGATAACCATCGTAACTAGTGTGTACGATCCAATGCAAAGACCCATGGCATGAGCTGAACAAAGGCATCAACATACAACTTAAAATTTGATGACCTGAGAGACTTCACAAACATCAGCACAGTTATTCTAGTTCAAGAACAAGCGACCAGTATTTGAACTGGAGATGATGTCTTGCCATTTCCTGAGACCATGATGGAAATCCTTCACTACCAGTGTCACCTTCAAGGAGGCTGCTGTAACCTGGTGTACGTACCTGGTACGCTTTAGATGAGCTGCTTTACCTGGGCTTCAGTAAGTACATCTGTCCATCCACTCCCGTCCATCCAAATCCCTGCTGCCTTCCAGGCCGCCATCCTAATATGCATTCCTCCAATTATTGTAACTAATTTATCTTCACCATACGAGTCAGTCCATGGCCACTGAATGTTCTTGGCTTTAGCATAAAGGGGCTGGTCACGTGCAAGGACTGGTATCTGACCTGGATTTAAGTGCTGCACTGCTATGACGGATCATTGCGTAGGAGTGAGAAGATTCTTCAAAAAGTAGCAATAAACAAGTTGAAAATCTCGCAGGAACATCAGTCATCTGTTGAGAGACGTGATATGCAGACCAGGAGATATTTTGTTCCTCATCTAAGGCTCCTAAATAAGATCGCTTAACCTCTTCCCATCCATATTCATCCTGGACATGAGCGTTCATTGTGTGTTCATCAGGTAGGGTGGTCAGCACTGTAGCTGGCATTGGTGGATTGAGTGGAGGTTTAACAATTGGTGGTACAGGTGTGTACATAAGAACATAAGAAAATAAGGAGTCTGCAATAGGCCGGTTGGCCTGTGCATGGCAACTCCTGTCGAGAGTTACTACCACTCTCTATCATCCATGAATCTATCCAGCCTCCTTTTAAAACCTTCCAGCGTTCCAGCACTTACTACAAAGTTTCTAAGCTTGTTCCACTCGTCCACCACCCTATTTGTAAACCAGTTCCTTCCTATCTCCCTCCTAAACCTAAACTTATCAAAATTAAATCCGTTGCTACGAGTCCTATCCTGCTCGGATATTATAAGAACTTTATCTATATCGCCTTTATTGATTCCTTTCACCCACTTAAATACTTCTATCATATCTCCCCGCACTCTTCGTCTTTCTAGGGAATGCAAGTTTGGTTTCTTTAACCTATTTTGATATGGAAGATTTCTAAGTCCCGGAATCATTTTCGTCATTCTTCGCTGCACCGACTCCAGTGAATGGAAATCCATTCTATAATAAGGGCACCAGAACTGAACCTCATAGTCGAGGTGCGGCCTGACTACGCAAGATATAGTTGCAATAAGACCTCTGCACTCTTATTACTTACACTTCTTAATATAAAACCTAATACTCTGTTTGCCTTATTTCGAACGTAAACGCACTGTTTTCGAGGCCGTAGGTCCGGGCTTACAAGTACCCCTAAGTCTCTTTCACAAGTCGACTTCTCTAGGTTGATGTTGTTAAGGTTGTATACATTGACAGTATTTGTTCTTCCAATATTAAGTACGCTGCACTTGCTGGTGTTGAATTTCATTTGCCATTTTTCTGACCACTCCTGCAGTTTATTTAAATCCTCCTGTAGTGCATTTGCGGGGGACCGGTGGTAGAAGCGGTAACGTTCTTGCCTCGCAAGCGAGATGTCACGGGTTCGATTCCCGGGCCGGTGGAAGTTGTTTGGACTTACTTCCTAGCCCCCATTAGTCCCTGTTCACCTAGCAGTAAAGTAAGTACCTGTTGTAAGTCGAAAGTTGCGAATTCATTCAGGGAAAGTTGTTGGAGCTTCCAATAACTTGATGACATAAACCACTGACTCTTCAGGCTTCAACGCCCTGACTCTTCAGGCTTCTACGCCCTGAACTCGTGAGACATAAAGGCAAGCATGAACTTAGCATGCTTTCCTGTTGGGCGCTGTAAACGCGTCTGCGCTTCACCTTACACAAGGATGTAGTGGGGTGCTCAATAAAAAAAAAAAAAAGTGCATTTGCATCCTGCCCTGAATTAATCTGCCGCCCTATTTTGGTGTCATCTGCAAACTTGCTTATGTCACTGCTGATCCCAGTATCTAGATCGTTTATGTAGAATTATGGCAAAGGTGTAATACTTTTTGATGAAGCAACTGACTTGATGTTCACGTTCATCACTCTTGTTCCCTGTCCATCAAACTCTGAGTGTTGAAATAGGGATATTCCAGTGCCGTGAAATGAATCAGTTGCTGTATTTGAAGATGGGTTGTGATCTATGTTGTGAACTGCACTTGTGATAAATACACCTGTTTTAAGGTTGGTTGGGATTACTACTTGGCTCTTCTTGTATTCTTCACATACAACATTGGCCAGATCTGTAGACAGCTGAAACACCCTGTCATAAGAGACACATATTCCATGTTGAAACAATTTGTCAATTATCCCACGGCTTCTGGTAGGTGCATGTATCATCATTCCAACATAAAGTGGAAATGGTGTCTCCTGGTTTCGACAGTGACTCACTGTTGTGGTTGATGAGTTACGTCGTTTAATGTTTTATGCAGTTTTACCTGATAAGATGGGCTAATGTAAGAGCTTCAGATCGGACTGGGTTGTCACACTGTTGTATATTTGGACCCTCTAACAGCATGCGCATAAAAGCAAAAAGCACTGCAGGAACAGATTTCTCTTGGCAATCAGATGAAAAAGAATCTTCAAAATATGGGAAATGGTCAAATATATCCCTACGTAATATGTGAGCTGCTTTGGCCAAACAAATAGCATCTCTCTCAGTAGTTTCATCAAAGGTGTTAGACAATATTTTCCCCACTGTTGTGTCATGAACTAGTAGGACATCTCTCCCTTTTTTGTGAGCTTGTATGGCTGGAATATGTGCTAGAAGCTTGTCCTTGAGTCGAGTAGAATTAATTCTCTCTCGCTGTTGAGCTCCAAGTTGATCCTGTCGTCTGTTGTATATTTTCACTAAATCTGCTAGCTTTAATATGGGATTTTCCTTTTCACTAAGTTCTTCTTCAACGAATGTTTTAAGTTCAATAAATGCTATGCTGCTATGCAAGTCATTTCCTTGATCTTCAGCTGATTTTTGAAAGTTTATAACTTTGGTCCGGTTATATAATGATATTAAGCGCTTCAAGTGATATTTCATCTCAATTGCTATTACATCACCAGCACTTAATTTTGCCAGCAACTTGGTGTCACCCACACTAAGAGCAGCTGACCTGACTCTCCAGTCCAGCCCATAAGTACTTGCCTGTTGCAGTTCTCCAAGTTTTCCATATCCATCACAAAACAAGCATAATGCAGATTCATCCATTGATTCATGAGAACATCTGATTCGCTTTGTCACACCTTCTGGTGTTACTTAACTTATGGAGTTATCAACCTGCCGTTTTTAAACAATAATTAACTTGGTTTGGTTGTACTGGAATTCTATGCATACCTTGTGCCACTTTGCTTTATGATTTGCTAGTGTGGTGCTGATGCCCTCTCCTTCATCAAGGGAAGTTAGTTTCAGGGAGCTTGGTAAACCTCCAATTTGGCTGAACTTTGCAAATCATCAACAAGAGTTGTGTATCCTACACCAACGTTTTCTCGTTTGGATTCAGCAGGACATACGAGATTGTTGTTCTTGGAATCCTGGCAGAAGATGCACAGTGACCAGTTTATGAGATTTTCATTCTTGTTGTTTTTGGTGGGACTTTTCAGGGGACAATCCTCATCAAGTAAACACGTAACAGCCATAGTTCCTGCAATGCAGAAATTAAGACAGTCAACCAAAACTACTGTACATCTGTCTTCACTACTTTGAAAATTATTCAAACAGATAAATGGGCATAATATATTATTTCAGGAAAAATCTAAAAATTTGTAAACAACAAACAAAAAACTTTGGTCTGACAAAACATTATATAGACTAAGATGTTTTTGGAAGGTCACTATACATAACATATCCAAATTTCAAGCATGTTTGGACCAAAAATAAGGGGCTGTTGCAATTGGAAGAACTGTTTGGGAGGCTCGAGCGCGGACAGCCACTAGGGGCACTGCAGGCAACCAGGGGACGCTGTTTATTTTTATTTTATTTTTATTTTTTTACAGGGGTTAGCTCACCCGGGCCCAGGTCACTGACTCACATCAGGGCCTGGGGGGCGAAAATGCACTACTACTACTTCTACTTTTTTTTTTCAATGGCCTCCAGCCTCCCCTAATAGCCATACCTTTGCGACCATTTTATTACCTTAACATTAAAGATCCTAATACATAAGTAGCTATCATAGCTGTGTAGGGTTAGTTGAGCCGCAGATCTATGCGGCATTCAGTGACTATAGTCTCATAGTCAACATCTGCAACTGTTGTCGGCTTTGGGGCCGATGCTCTCGTTCCCCTGAGGCAGAGCAAAGCCGACCGAAGGAGAGAGAAGGACAGTCGACATCTCATCCAGGCTGTAACATAACTTCTGGGCTGCTGCTTCTGTTCGGATATCACCTCTGCGAGTCTGGCGTAGAAGCATCTTGCACTGGTTCCCATCCCACCAGAGGTTGTGAAAACTAGAGGAGTGAAGCTGCCTTGATCAACGTTCTGAATTTTCTCCCCATATGCCCTTATCTTGTCGTTCTCGTTCCTCCTATGTGCAGCATCGAGAGCTAGGTTATGGTGACATGCGGCTATGGAATAAAAAATCTTGATGTCGAAGAAGGCTTGCTGTCTCCACGTCCAGAATCCTCGGGCACTGACGTCAACACGGGCTTCGTTGGATGTGTTTGAAGTCCTATGTTGGAAAATCTCACTGTCCAATGGAAGGAGGGTCGGTTCTACCCTGCCATCACGGCAGATTTCCTTCAACATATTTGCTGTGAGATCCCTTACCTCGTCATGCCTCATGCATATGAAACCCCCTTTCTTGCATACCATGGCATGATCGACGTCATAGGAAGAGCCACACACGCATTGGGAGGGCAAACCTTATACTGGCCTACTGTACCTTAGAGCATTGGCATCTGTTAATTCTTATTTATTGAGACTGAAACCATTTGCCCTTATCGGTAACGTAGTTAACCAGTTCGAGCGCCCACCTCTTGTGCTATAGCTACTTTTCTTCGTCGAATTCTCTGGTATTTGCAGCAATAGTTGCTGCAACTTGTCACTTTGGCCGTGCTGTCGTTCTGCCGTAATGGACGTTCGGATCTTGTTTACTTCACGGGTATCCACCTCCCCTATTGCGTTCTGAGCTGTTATGTGGTCCGTGAGGGCTGCCGTGAGCTTAACTGAGTTTTGATGTTCGGTGGCAGCAATCTCCTCTGGATTGGTCAATCCCATTCCTCCCAGTCTCTGTGGTAGTGTAAGGAGTGATCGTTCTGCTAGGGTTAAGTGAGGGTGTTTCACTATTTTGGGAATGAAATTGGCGCTGATAGCTTCTTCCAGAGGGTGGAGGGGGGGGCCGATATCAGGGATAGTGCGCATCAGGTAGTTCCAGCGATGCTTGACTCCATGGGTGAATGCTGCAAAAGCCGCATGAGGCTTTATATTAGCAATCTCAGACAGAGCTTGGATTTCCCTGACCCACTCATTCACCTTTCCCGTCACGTACTCGGTCATGAAGTCTGTCGTGCCGATTACTTCGCCTAGTTGTCTTTGGCCATCCTTTGTTACTTTGACCTCACTTCCACCGAACACCTCCATTGCCCGTTCATAATGTTCTGGCTTCAAAATGAGGAAGGACTTGCTGGCGTTTGGGTGGTACCCTATTTGTGGGCTTCGTGATGTTACCAGGTCCCACCACTTTTTGATGTTCTCCACTTTTCCTGCTCCTGTAAGGTCATCAGCATACGCCACTTGCTTGACCTCAGTTGTTTCAAATTTTATTGTGTGTTGGAGCACGGATAGGCCTATTGCGTACATTGCCATTGCAACAGGGTCCCCCTGCATTATTCCCTCGGTTGACTGTATGATGGTATCACCTCTTAGAGCCTTGTTGTTTACTAAATAAAGTTCTGATGGATTCCTATAGAAGTTTTCAACATACATTGCAAAGCTTGGACACTTGATCTATATGTTGAATGCGTTTGAAGCGTCCACCAGGAGAACTGCCTCACAATCACGCTGCTCAAATATCGTTCTCATGGCATGAATGGCAGCTTCCCCTCCACCCTGGTGGCCAGCACAAACTTGCAGGTTCCCTACAGCTGCTCTGACATCATCCTTTACCACCTTCATTATGCATTTTCCGATGAATCGCCTCAGCACTTCCCCCACCCGTATAGGCCTACATCCTGGATTCTTATCCAGGGGAATGAGGCGGCACGCCGTCAGATCACGGAGGTGTTGGCAGCACGAGGATGCCGTATAGAGATCGCTGGCTACGGGGCCAAACTTGTTAGTGCTGAGGATGACTCTCCAACCGTTTGCATCCAAACCTGAAGGGCCGGCACCTCCCTGAGTCTTCAGTGCCTTTTTCCACACCAACCCTCCTGTTATTTTCTCGAACAGGACAGCATTTTGTGGGATATAGTCACTCTGGAACCTGATGCCTTCGTCTTCACTTGCAGGGGGATGTTTTTGTTCCAGTTGTTTTAATGTCTCTCTGTTTATTGGCAAAACCCCACCGGAGGATTCCTCTGTGAGAGATCTTACCGCCAAAAATACTTTTCCCACACGCATTTTGTTTCCAAACTTTATTGCACTGTCATCGGTGTTTTGCTTTCCGTCTCCTATAAATTTTAGTCTCTCCTGCAGTGTTCTTGCTTCACATAGGAGATCATCAAGGGCCCCATTCTGCCACATTGTCAACCTTCTCTTCATTGCTGCCGCATTTTCTTTGTGCTTAGTCTTTGTGTGTGTCCTCTGACAGAATAGATGTGGTTTTATTGCCAGTATTTGAAGAGCTAAAGGGGCAAGGAAGCAGTCATGAGTGTACTCAATTATGAGGCGAATCATCTCCCGAATCATTTCTTTGGTGGCCGCACACTTGGGTGGTTCAAACGGGTTAGCTGACGACCACCTGACAATTTCTGAGAAAGTTTCTTTAACCCATATGTCAGCATTTTCCATCGACATGCCATTCCACTGTGGTGGCTGTCTCTCATTCTCTTCGTGGACATCTGCTACTATTGGAGCAGCGTTTACTAGTACTACATTTTCAGGTTGAGTAGACTCACTGCTATCATTTAGGATATCATCAGGCGGTTGGGTCCCGGCGATATCCACTGTGGCCTCCTGTGTCGGCTCCCTGCCTTGTGGGTTCAGACAATTGTTTCCCCTTCTGCAAACCACACATGGTCGGTTGTTTCTCGCACATTCACAGCAAGTGCAATTTTGGTACTGGCTAGCACAGACGCAGCAATGTCTGTTACCCGGCATAGTGTTCCGTACCTTGGGCGACAGTTACGTCCGCTTCCGACATCTGCTTTGGTCCCATACAGAAGAAGAAACTAGTTCTTATGAGTAAAGGGCAGAGAGGTGCCAGGCTGGACTACTACTACTACTACTACTACTACTACTAATAATAATAATAATAATAATAATAGTAATAATAATAATAATAATAATAATAATAATAATAATAATAATAATAATAATAATAATAATAATAATAATAATAATAATAATAATAATAATAATAATAATAATATTAATAATAATAATAATATTTCATAGTAAATAAATTTTATAATAAGAAATAACAAAAATAAAATAAATTAACAAAATAATAATGATAATAATAATAATAATAATACTTAGAATAATAATAAAGAAATACAAAAATTAAAAGAAGATTAAAAGTGAAAATATATGTACAGTATGTTTTGTTATCAATAGTAAGAGAAACAATTGAGATCCTGCAATTGTGTACAAATGAGGCAGAAAGTCAGATCAGCAGCCTGGGACATGGTCATAATTTTCGTGATGCCATATGGCAGCAGGGTCTACCATTAGACAACACATTATGCTTCCAATATCTTCCCTGGCAGTAGTACCTCCCTGTTTGGTAGCTGCCTTCTATCTACTACCTAGCACTATATCAGAAAATCTTTTCTAACCCAAGTAGAATAGGTGGCCAAAGTATCATAATTCTATGTAAAACTGAATAATCCTCGTGCTTATCCGCCCAACTATATTGACAAATATCCTCACATTGTCTTTTGTCATGTCTCGAGAAACCTAACCTAACCTAACCTAACTTAACCTAATCTAACCTAACCTAACTTAACCTAGACTAAGCTAAGCTAAGCTAAGCTAAGCTAAGCTAAGCTCGAATGAGAGACACTGTAATGAAATTATTCCCGAGGTTGGCCACAGTGTTCACTAAAACAATGTGAACGCCGGGTATTGACGTCACTTCTAAAAACAGGCGAAATAAGTGTTTTAGAAATCGTGTAATAGAAGTCAGGTAAGAACAGGAAAGGTAAGCCGTAGAGAAGGCTGGTTAACTCGGCCCTAACCCGGTAACACCTGACTAATATTTCATGGGGTGGCAGCATAAGGGTAATCGGCTACTCCTGATCCCCGCACTCGCACTAACTCCAATCAGAGTCAGAAGATGGTGAAAGATTAAACAGTGAATAATATAGCGGCCATAATAACATCTGAGGAAAAATAGTGGAAGCATTCATGGATCGAGAATTTTCAGCAGGTTACTGGTATATAAATGGAACATGAAGGATAAACCAGGTATTACTATCAAGTGAAAATTTTATCTGATCTGTCAAACTCGCTGGGAATGTAAGTTGCGTTTGCTGACAGCTTTGTTGGTTCAAGGTTCATCAGTCTAACCTTGTCCTGATACAATTATGAACGACGCCCAGGCTTTGTTTAAGACGAATCAAAGTTAATAAGAGTGGAAGCAGCCACAGAGCCATGTCCGTCAATGGCCAAAATCAAATGCACATACAAAAATTAACCACACCAAATTTCAGTTCTTTATGTTAAAAACTGTGGTCGTGTGGTCGTGCACAGTGGAGCCGACTCTTTGGTGAAGATCATGAGCATTCTTGGGGCTATTTACATAAGCAAAAAAAATTCAGCTCTGTCTTTAAAAAAAATGACCATGCATAGTAAAATAAAAAATAAATAAATGTGTTTTTAATGAGGGGGTTCCCTCACAGGCAAACCACTGGGAGCAAACTCCAATAATTCCACCTTTGGGGTGCATGCACATCTCCACTCCAAATTTCACCTCTATCCTTAAAAGATTAGCTGTGCATTGGGAACATCAAAGTACTAAAACAGACAGACAGACACTGCTTCATATATATATACAGTATATATATATGTATATATATATATATATATATATATATATATATATATATATATATATATATATATATATATATATATATATATATATATATATATATATATATATATATATATATATATATCTTGATAAAATCACGCAAGGAAAAGGGAAACAATGGAGCACATATAATCAACGACCTCACCAGCAAGGAATCGAACCCTCGACCTACTGGGTGGGACTTGGGAACGCTTACCGGCTAGGCCACAAGGACACTAAAAGCAGTTCTAGACTCTGTTATATTTCACACAAAGCCTGTTCATCGAGCTGATGGCGCCGTGAACCTCATTGGGAAACTGCCCGTGCCTCTTATGTGGTGTCAGTAGCATTTTACCGAATCCAGCTGGTATGAAACGCGAGGTACATATATATACTTCAGAGTCCATATAACACGCGGACTTTGAACAACGGTAAGCGTTCCCTAGTCCCACCCAGTAGGTCGAGGGTTCGATTCCTTGCTGGTGAGGTCGTTGATTATATATATATATATATATATATATATATATATATATATATATATATATATATATATATATATATATATATATATATATATATATATATATATATATATATATAAAATCCACACCTCAACCCGCCAGGATTCGAACCCACAGGGAGGTGGACGCAACAAACGAAAAACAGAGAAAAAAGTTATACACAAGAGAAAGACATAAAAGTAGAGAGAGGTAAGCCACCAGGAGCACAACAGCCGCCGCCGCCCTCACAGGAGCATTAATTACCGCCCACTCTTTTTCCCGCTAAAGTTGTTTTATTCACATTTTTACTGCGTTATTTATTCAGCAAGTTTGAACCTGTGCGTCACTGTTTTTCGCGACTGCTTATAAACATTAATGACAATTGTTTTTTAAAGTTAGTAATAGTGGAAGTCACTGCACATATGTAAATAAACTAACGACCGCCACACAACCCAGGCGTTCATAGCTCTGAAAAATCTAGCTAGTGTGTCTTCACAACAAACATCTATAATTAGGAAGCTTGGTCTTGTGTAGCTGAACTTTACTGGCGTCTCTATATCTATTCTCTATCTGCTGATGCTGTGTTAAACTAGACTCCTGAAACATCAAGTTATGATGCTCAAGCCTTATAATGACCTCATCGTCAGTGGCGTGTGAGCGCCGCCCCTCTGTGATGACTCAAAAATCATGCCTAATGCACGTTTTCCCGTACACTGTGTACGAACGTTAAGAAAGTCATATCAATATAAGAAAATGAATAAGAAGCCTTGAATAATACCTATTATTAAAATAACATCCAATAACGTCAGCTTGTCTTATTCCCTAACTCTGTTTTACATATCATCATTAACTCGAATACGCTGAATTGCTTCAAACATAGGTTGGATGCTCATATGAGCAATAGAGGTTGGGTGTAAACGGGACTGCCCAGTATGAGCCAATAGGCCCGCTGCAGTTTCCTCCATTCTTATGTTCTAATGTTCTTATTACGACGATTACTCCACTATGTAGGTATTTTTAGGAATATGTTAGGGTGGAAGACGAGTGGTTTACCGGGCTGAGAATAAAGTTAGGAAGCAATTTAAAGGAAATAAGAGGAGGTGGTTCAAAGCCGGAAACCTAGTCATTCGCGTGACCCAGCCGGCCCTCCATTTCGCAAGAACGCGCCTCCACCACCAGTTAGGACTGTGATTGGTCGTTTAGATGAGTCTGAGTCTATCTCGGAAATATAATTGGGTGTACAAGTCTCGGAGGCATTCCTGATTGGTTCTAAGAGTTTCAGAGAGATGTGATTGACTTTTAACTTTTCAGACGGTTTTGGATTGAACTGAAGCTTGTTATTCACTACCAAGTGAAGGGCGAAGATCCTGGAGGCGTCTTCAGCCTGGGTGAACATCTTGATGAGACGAACCAATACTTTTGTAAGAAGTTCTGTTGCCTGGGTGAGCGGGAGGGCGGGACCTGCTTCCATCCCAGTGAGTGACGCTGATTGAGGGGCCCCAGATTATCCTGGAGACGATTAAGTGTGTGGGACTAGTGGAGGCCCTGTTGTGTTATGGGGGTGTGGGGCTACTGGAGGCCCTGTTGTGTTATGAGGGTGTGGGGCTACTAGAGGCCCTATTGTGGAGGCTTCTGTTGTGTTATGGGGGGGCCCTGTTGTGTATGAGGTGTGGGGCTTCTGGAGGCCCTGTTGTGTTATGAGGTGTGGGGCCAGATATGATGGGGGTGTGTGGGGCTAACTGGAGGCCCTGTTGTGTTAGGGAGGGGTGTGGGGCTACTGGAGGCCCTGTTGTGTTATGGTGTGGGGTGTGGAGGCCCTGTTGTGTTTGAGGGTGTGGGGCTACTGGAGGCCTGTTGTGTCTAGTGGTGTGGGGCCCTGTCACCTATTGTGTTATGGGGGTGTAGTGATTCCTGTTGTGTGGAGGGGGGGGGTGTTGTGGGGGTGGTGGGCCCTGTTGTGTTATGAGGGTGTGGGAGGCCCTATTGTATGGGGGTGTAAATAGAGGCCCCTGTTGTGTGTATGGTGTGGGGCTGGAGCCCTGTTGTGTTGAGTGATGTTGTGTGTGAGGGCTAGTGGAGGCCTGTTGTGTTAGGGTGTGGGGCTATGGAGGGGTGTATGGGGTGTGTGTGGGGTATGGGGTGAGGGGCTTGGTGTTGTAGTGGGGTGGGGCTAGGAGGCCCTGTTGTGTTATGGGGGTGTGGGGCTGGTGGAGGGCCCTGTTGTGTTATGGGGGTGGAGCTAATGGAGGCCCTGTTGTGTTGTTGGGGTGTGTGGGAGTGCTCTGTTGTGTTGTTAGGTGTTGTGGAGGCCCTGTTGTGGTGGGGGTGGGGCTTGAGGCCCTGTTGTGGGGGTTAGGTGGAGGTTCTGTTGTGTTGTGGTGGAGGCCCTAGTAGGAGCCTGTTGTGTTAGGAGTGGGCCCTGGTGTTGGGGTGTGGGGCCTGTTAGGCCCTGTGTTGTAGGGGTGTGGGGCCAGTGGAGGCCCTGTTGTGTTGTGGGGTGTGGGACTAGTAAGACCCTGTTGTGTTATGGGGTGTGGGAGCTAGTGGAGGCCCTGTTGTGTTGCAGGGGTGTGGGGCTAGCCCTGTGTGTGGGGGTGTGGGCCCTGTTGTGTTGTGGTGTGGGTGGAGGCCCTGTTATGACGGTGTGGGGCTAGTTGAGACCCTGTTGTGTGTGAGGGTGGGGCTAGTAGTGGAGGCCCTGTTGTGTTATAGTGTGTGGGACTGGAGGCCTGTTGTGTTATGACGGTGTGGGGCTAGTGGAGCCCTGTTGTGTTATGACGGTGTGGGGCCTAGTTGAGACCCTGTTGTGTGTACAGTGGAGGCCCTGTTGTGTTATGGGGGTGAGTGGAGCCCTGTTGTGTTATGGGGGTGTGGGGCCAGTGGAACCCTGTTGTGTTATGGGGGTGTGGGGCTGTGGAACCCTGTTGTGTTATGGGGTGTGGGGCTAGTGGAGGCCTGTTGTGTTATGACGGTGTGGGGCTTTGGCCCTGTTGTGTGTGACGTGTGGGGCTATGAGACCCTGTTGTGTGTGGGGTGTAGTGGAGTGTGTTATGAGGGTGTGGGGCTAGTGCCTGTTGTTAGGGGGTGTGGGGGCTGGTAGGCCCTGTTGTGTTGTGGGGGGTGTGTGGGGCCAGTGGAGGCCCTGTTGTGTTGTGGGGTGTGGGGCTAATGGAGGCCCTGTTGTGTTGAAGTGTGTGAGGCTCGTTGGAGGCCCTGTTGTGTTGTGGGGTGTGGGTTGTGTTGTGGGGAGTCCTGTTTTTGTGGGGTGGGGCTAGTGGAGCCCTTTTGTTGTGGGGGTGGGGCTAGTGGAGGCCCTGTTTTGACTCACTAACTGTGAAACTGCAACACATTATTTACAAAATTTAATGACATAATTTTATATTAATGCAACCAAACTATTCGGTGTGACACGCTTACACTGTAGAAGGAGTGGCTGTGTAGTCTGTGGTGGAGATTACTGCTCTCCCTCCCCCATGCCTGCCACTCTCACTAACAAACACTGTGTGGGTGGAGTGACGCGTGAGGGGATCTGAAGCTCACTCACCAAGCCATACTCCCCGTACCTAACTCACTGTCTAACTCACTACATCTCGGACACTAAACAAACTCCACTGAGCTGAAGATAATCCCACTAAGCTTAGCTAAACCACTAAAATGATCTGTCACTCCGTAAGTATTATCACCCCCCCACCCACACCACTACAACTCTGCTGTCACTCGGAGTCGAGTATGACGATCATCCAGCTATGAGACAATGATATGAGTTATTAGGGATGACCATCTTCGTTGGAGAACTCTGTGGTGACTAGAGGGGCCGATACAGGACCGACAGATATTGCACGTGTGGAGGGCTGCATCTAGTGCACGAGGGGCTGCGGCAGCGTTTTCCGGCGTTGGCGCTTGTCTGTCTCGGTATGCAGTTTCGGCTAACTCGAAAGTATTGACACCATCTTGTGTGGTGCTCCTCCAAGCATTACGGTGTGGAGTGATCGCCTCCCAGGTAAGGGGGTCGATTTGGCACTTTTTCAGGTTTGTCTTATGACTATCCTTTGACCTTTTCAGTTGCCCGCCAGCGTTACGTTTAATATTCATTAGGTGACTGTAAAGTAGCTGCTTTAGAAGTCTAATGTAGTCCATGCGGGTAACATGGTCAGCCCAACGTAGTTGTTCATGGATAATGTTAGCCTCGATGCTCCTTCAGTTGATGTTAGCGAGAATACTGGCATTTGTTCTCTTGTCTTCCCAGCGAACTCGGAGGATGGAATGTAGACTACGTTGGTGAAAGTTTTCAAGTGCCTTGAGGTGCCTCCTGTATGTGACCCATGTCTCACTGCCATTTAACAGGGTGTGGAGGACTGCTACTAGATATACGTGCAACTTTGTAGATACACACACACACACACACACATATATACCTCAAACACCCCACCCACACACACACACACACACACTCATACTCCACACACACACACACACACACACACCACACACACAGTCACATTCCACACACACACACACACACACACACACACACACACACACACACACACACACACTGCACACATTCTGCACACACACACACACACACACACACACACACACACACACACACACACACACACACACACACACACACACACACACACACACATACCACACACACTGCACACACACACACACACACACACACACACACACACACACACACACACACTGCACACCACACACACACACACACACACACACACACACACACACACACACACACACACACACACACACACGCTGGTCTATGAAGCCACCACAACTAGGCCACACCCACATAGCCTTCACCATTAAACCAAGGTTCGTCAAACACAGGTGAGCCACGTCCTCCAGCTGCCCACACCTTAACCATACTGTATATGGTATAACTTCAGTGTGTAAATCAGTGTAGTAAATTAAAAGTATTATAAAGTACAAATACGCTAGAGTTTTATTATAACCAGCCACATAACTGACACTCCGCTGAACCACACCTACTTATTTACAGTCGGTCAACAAAGTACTGTATACGACACAATAAACTGTATACCACGAGTCTTATCTTATAAGGCATCAATAATATACAAGGAAATACGACTTAGTCTGGACCTATGACTCAACAAAGAACGTCAGTATACACCACTCTTATGTAGCCAACAAAACATGTCACACACTCCTTATACCAGCCTAGGAAGAGAACGTCATTTAGCTCCACCCACTGTCTGTCTGTCAACAATATAAAGAGAGAAACTTATGCCGCTATTATACATGTACCAATTACAAGATAAACTCCGCTCATGTCCTTACAACCACAACAATACATCTAAGACACACCATAAGAATACGTTGCCTTCGTTTATCAGTCAGGGTCGGGAAAAACATACGTCATTTAGGCTTAGGCTCCTTCACTGTTGTTAAAGTGATGCAAATTTAAAATGCAACCAACTGGAGTGTCTGTACACTATTTTGTAGCCAGGACGAAACTTACGCCATGGTCATTAAGACATATCTTGGTGCATATTCAATTCATATTAACTTTTACCAGCGTGTGAGCTTCTCGGCCACTTACTGCTGTGTGGAGTGCAGGTGGTGAGGCTTGGTGACGTAACGTGAATAATTGCCACTGATTGGAGTTTATTAATAAACGAGCGGGGTGGTGGGGTTGCGTTTAATGATTACTGACAGATGGAAGATGATATACAGTAGGAGGTGTGAACTGAATGACGTAAATTGACTGGTGACCTTTAAGAAATCTTCAACCTTCCTAATCCTTCTCACTAAAATTCAATTTGAAGCTATACATCTTGTTAATGATCCAGCCTTCACATTCCCTGCACTCTCTGTCGTCGTTCACCATCTTGTGTTGGTACTGTAATGGTCTGTGTTACCATAATATTTAAAAGATCATCCTTTCGCTATTTCAGTACAAACGCTCCACCATATGTTATCAATACCAAGATGAAACACATGAACATCCGTCTCCCTCTCATCCTTCACTTCTCGCACATCTCAACAGTGAACTCGGGCCACGCATCTGCCTCTCTTCATGACTGGCAGCTCTTGAGGTGTAATACACACAAAAAGCAGTGGTCCTCCATGTTTAGTGTACACCAACGCATCCTCACTAGATGAGAGACATCCACTTAATCGAAAGTGATACTATTACGCTTATGCTTCTTCCCTCGTACAAAGTCTAAGCGAAGTTCCTCATTAGTATTGGAGAGTGTCGGATGAGCTACTGAGCGTTTCTTCCCTCATGTATCTCTGTTTGCTAGTTTCTTTTTCAAAAGGTGAAGTTGACCAAGAATTACAGATAAGCAAGGTTATAGAGCAGTGGTTCTCAACCTTTTTGCCCCATGCACCCCTTTCACCATATGTCAGAATGTCATTCCCCCCTCCTTTCCAAGATTGTCTGCCTCAAAAAGTGCATTCCAAATGATATGCATATAATACTGAAAATCCTTTATTTTTTCCATATTAGTATCAGTTTCCCCCTGAAAACCTGAGGGGGGAAATTCCCCCCTGGTTGAGAACCCCTGTTATAGAGGAACGTGTCGTGTGAGCCTTGGGTGCAGGGGGGATCTTGTGGTGAGAGCGGGCTTGGAGCATGTATGGAAAATTCTCTCGGTAGATCAGTTAGTCAATCAGTAAAAACACTTACAGAGGAGACAAATGCGGTTAAAATTGATTTGACTGGCATGTCACTCAGCACACAATACATTCTTACGTGATCAGTTGACGGTCTGAATAGTTTTTAACTACATATTAGTTGCTGATCACCGCATGATCTTATACCATCAGAGGATTTTACACTCAGCTGATTGACTGAACACTGGAATTATATTCTAGATTGATTGGCTGATCATTGGCCGACCTTTCACACTCAGTTGATTGATTGCATTGCCCAGAGAACTTTATATGATGCAGTTGATCTTACACCCTCAGATACAGATGATCCTGTTTTTTTAACACCTGATCCTACCGTGCTGGTTCAGGAGGAAAACCACACACACTCATATATTTTCAGCTTTCCGGTTGCCATGCTCTTTCAGAAAACCGTTAATTATTATTACACATTATATTTGGTGCCAGTTGTTGGTACGTCCACCACATCTCCCTTTCCTCTTCCCTCTTACTCAACATACTTCTCTCTTACTTCCTCTCTAACTCCTTTCTCTCTCCCTCTTTGTCCTTCCTCCCCTGTCCCCCTAACTGTCTCCTTCTCAACCACCCCTCTTACTTTCCTTCTTCTCCTTCTCCTCTCACCCACACTTTTTCTCTTCCTCTTCTCTCTTCCTCCTCTCCTTCTTACTCTTCCTTTTCACTCTTACCCCTCTCTTTCTCCCTCTTCCTTTTCACTCTACCTTCTTTCCTTCCTCTTCACCTTCACTCTCCTCCTATCCTTCTCTATCTTCCTCTTCACCCTTTCTCCTCTCCTATTTTTTCGCTTTTCCTCGTCTCCTTCCTCTTTCTTTTCATCCCTACTCCCCCCCTTCTTCCTCTTCCTTTCCACTGCTCCCTTCATTCTTCACCTTCCTCTTCCTCCTCTCCCTCTTTCTCCTCTCCTCCCTTTTACATCCGTCCTCCTCTCCTTTTCCCTCTATTCCTCTCCCCCACGTCCACCCAACACCTCATCGAGCCAGGGGACAACTGTAAACGAGGCGAGAGGACCGCTGTGGCACTGGCACCATTTGCAACATGGTGTGTGTGAGGCGTTGGTTCACATGACCCACCACCGTCACTACTACCATCACCACTACTACCACACCACTACTACCACCACCACCACTACACTACTACGACCTCCACCACTACTACCACTGCCACTTTACCACCACCACCATTATTACCATCACCACTACTACCATCACCACTACTACCAATACCGCTACTACCGCCACCACCACCACTACTACCATCACCACTATTTTATTTTTATTTTTGTATTTATTTATTAATTTTTTTGACCTCCAGCCTCCCCCAATAGCTACACCTTCGCCTCCATTTTATTACCTTAAAATTAAATATCCTAATACATAAGTAGCTATCCTAGCTGTGTTGAGTTAGTT